>NC_091955.1:18191512-18364012 GCF_031021105.1 Erythrolamprus reginae | reverse complement strand
GCTCGCACAGCTGCATTCTGCACGATCTGAAGTTTCCGAACAATTTTCAAAGGTAGCCCCATGTATCCTACCCTTCTTTACAAATGGAATCTGTTTGATTTACATTTTCTATTCCCACAATATAACAAATTGGGAGTCTACAATTAATTTAGAAAAAGAGCAGTGCTTTTCTCCTGCAGGAGGAAAAACAGGATTTATGTCAGATTTATGTCAGCTATTATTTATAAACTTATTTGAATTCCAAAATAGTGGATGTATAACACCTTTATTAGTACCAGCTGAAAAATCATTGGGAAGTGCACTGACATTTTTGCTAGTCTACTAAATATTTTCCTTTTTTTACATTGTTTTAAATATCCCAGGATGAATGACTGCAGTTTTTCCTCTAGTATTAACATTAAGAAATTCATAGAAGTGAACCTTAGCCATATGGCTTCCAGTGTTCTGTTTTATAGAAACTTAGTGACAGGTCCCAAGGAAAGAAAACAGAGAAAAGGTGGTAAATTATCTTAAAAAATCACATTAGTATGCAGGCGCGTCCCTATGGCTTTCTTGTGTTATCTGACAGTGATGGCACACACAAGGGATAAACAAAAACGAGGAGTCCAATTGTGTGCTTTAAAATTCAGTCATCTGCCAGCAACTATACTTCAATGCTACCATGCTTTCTCCTCCTGGAAAATCTAATTTGAAAAGGAAAACCATGGCGCTCCATGATTGGCATCTCAGCTAACAATGTGTCAGTTGTCACGTAGTTTACAAGTTGAGGGCAGGAAACATTGCCATCCCACTTTATGGGAAAGCACTGCCAAGAAGAACATGTTTTTGTCAGGACTGCACTACTGTCGACGGGAGTATAGGACACGCTTTGACAAGCCATCCTCCTGATGAAAATCAGATGCCAATTATGTGCCATCCATTGAGCAAGCTTTTCAAGTTATCCAAATTAGTTGATAAGTACTTGTAGAGAAATGAAAATACAGGAGCTTAACCCATTGCATTGTCATTCTGGCTTGAATGGTTTTATCTAATTGACTGTCTGATTAGGCATCATATATTAACAATAAGGGATCAGATCTGGTGGCCTAGAGGTTAATTCTCTGCCTTACAAGGCAGAAGCCCCAGGATCAAATCCCAGTAAGGGTATAGCTAGCTGATGAGGCCAGAATAAGGCTGAAATAGCACTATCCTAGTCTCCCTTAATTTTAAAAACTCAGCAAAAACATGTGATATATACAGAACATAGTTTGTTGGCTATGAACAAAATTAACTGCCTTGAAATGTCCCTGGGTTGGGCCTATAAGCAAAAAGGAAATGTGATGTTCCTTCAATATACCAGGGTCATCCAACAGAAAAAAACATATATATAAAATGAAAGAAAATTAAATTAATAGTAGTATATGGATATTTATGACATTGTAATCCCAGAGCTGTTTCCACAGCTTAATTTAAATCTATATCAGATTTATTTTTCAGACATGAAATTAGCTTTATCATTAACATAATTTTCCATTCCTTGTATTCTACCATGAAAAGGATTTATAAAGCTTAAATATTTTTTCTAGCTATAACCATGTATAAGATACATTCTGTTCTGTTTGTAAAATTGTAGAAACATAGAAACATAGAAGATTGATGGCAGAAAAAGACCTCTCCATCTAGTCTGCCTTTATACTATTTTCTGTATTTTATCTTAGGATGGATATATGTTTATCCCAGGCATGTTTAAATCCAGTTACTGTGGATTTACCGACAACGTCTGATGGAAGTTTGTTCCAAGCATCTACTACTCTTTCAGTAAAATAATATTTTCTCACGTTACTTCTAATCTTTCCCCCAACTAACCTCAGATTGTGCCCCCTTGTTCTTGTGTTCATTTTCCTATTGAAAACACTTCCCTCCTGAACCTTATTTAACCCTTTAACATATTTAAATGTTTCGATCATATCCCCCCTTTTCCTTCTGTCCTCCAGACTATACAGATTGAGTTCATTAAGTCTTTCCTGATAAGTTTTATGCTTAAGACCTTCCACTATTTTTGTAGCCCGTCTTTGGAACCGTTCAATTTTATCAATATCTTTTTTGTAGGTGAGGTCTCCAGAACTGAACACAGTATTCCAAATGTGGTCTCAACAGCGCTCTATACAGCAGGATCACAATCTCTCTCTTCCTGCTTGTTATACCTCTAGCTATGCAGCCAAGCATTTTACTTGCTTTCCCTAATGCCTAACTGCACTGTTCACCCATTTTGAGACTGTCAGAAATCACTACCCTAAATCCTTCTCTTCTGAAGTTTTTGCTAGCACAGAACTGCCAATACAATACTCAAATTGAGGATTCATTTTATCCAAGTGTATTATTTTACATTTGGAAACATTAAACTGCAGTTTCCATTGCTTTGCCCACTTATCTAGTAAAGCTAAATCATTTGCCATATTACGGACGCCTCCAGCATATGAACCCTATTGCACACTTTAGAGTCTTCGGCAAATATGCAAACCTTCCCTTCCATCCTTCCCCTATGTCACTCACAAAGATATTAAAAAGAATCGGACCCAGAATAGACCCTTGTGGCACACCGCTTGTAACCCGGCTCTGCTCAAAATACTCGCCATGAAAAACAGCCCTCTGATATCTACGCTTCAGCCAATTGCAAATCCACTGAACTATCCAGGGATTAAATTCAATCTTCACTAACCTATCTATCAGCTCTTTATGTGGAACCATATCGAAGGATTTGCTAAAGTCCAGATAGGCAATATCCACAGCGCCACCTTCATCCAACACCTTTGTGACATAGTCAAAGAAATCAATGAGATTAGTCTGACATGATTTGCCCTCAGTAAAGCCATGCTGGTTTGGGTCCAATGAGTTATTGGTTTTTAGGTGCTGATTTATCCTCTTTTTGAGTAGAGTCTCCATCATTTTAACTATAACTGATATCAAGCTAACTAGTTTAGCTAAAAAAATACACACTATGATATCTGATTTTTTCTATCTGTCTTTTTTAAGTGGATGATTGATGGAACATTCAAAAGTAGAAATACATTCAACATTAATATTTAACAAGCAACACTATCTTTTGAATTATTAGCTATGAATTTCATGAGTAATTTATGGTTTAAAATAAGCATTTTGATAAAGAAGATATTTTCCCATTCAAGTCTTAAGTTACTCATTCTTACATTTCTTCTTTAGATATGAGTTATTTTTTCATGTGCATGTATATACACATCAAAATGTATTAAGGCACTCTTTGGCCTTTATAGATGATATGACTTTATCATCCTAAAATCCCATCCTTAATTTTTAGTTACTGAAAGAAAAAAAAATCATAACCATGTTTCTGAAATTAAATGGACATTTAAATATATTTTCTGTTATTCTACTTACACCCAAAACTGTTAATGTTCCTGGTTTTATTTTTCACAAGTCTGTTTTTTAAATTCAGTTTTTTAAATAACTGATTTTCAAAAACGGAAAATTTAAAAAGATGGACAAAAAAAAAGGCTAGGAAAAGAAAAAAGTAAAACAGAAGTGCAAAATAAAATAAAAAGAAAGGTAAGGAAATGAGAAAAGAATGACTTTTGACATTTATTCTACAGATATATATATTTTAAAAAAATATTAATCTCATATAGTAAGGTTAACATGTCTGCATTATTTCTATAATCCCATATAATTCTTCTTTAACGAGTTTTATAAAAACCTTTCCAATTTGATGCAGTATATAACATCTAGAAAGCATGTGATTGGGTAATGAATTAAATAAATACATTTTAAATTGTTTTATGGATCCACAGTACTTCTCAACACATATCAACTAAATGAAGAAACAGAATGGACAATTTGGCCAGTACTGTCTTTTGATATTTTTTAGATATCAGTGAAAGGTTTCAATAGCTAGATGTCTTTTTTCAAGCAGTGGCTGAAGAAAAATAGACATGTGGTAATATATATAAGGGTAAAAGTGAACTTAGAGGAGAGGATATATGAAAGGAAGAGAATATAGCTTATCTACAGTGATTTGAGGTAGTAATCTCAAAAATACATTTTTTTATACACTGTATTTAAGCTTGATTTAGGAGCTTCAATAAGTCAGAATGCTTTGACTGAGAAATTTAAGTGGACAGTCTATCACAAATGCACTGCACCTATTCTGAATAAGTTATATTGTTTGTTAATATTGTTAGCTAATTTGCTAAATCCAAGATGCTTGAATTAGATTTGCAAAGATTACTGATGGCCAATCATGTACTTTATCACTGTCTTGCTACCAGAGTCAAAGACTCAAGAAAACCAGATGAGCAACACATAGCAGCAAACAGTAGTGTTTTCTGTCTCTTCTTGTATCTTGGCTGGATTTTTTCAGCCCAAATTTGGTGTTTGAACTTGACTGTCCTTAAATAAAGATTCTTCTTTTCAGCAATTTGCTATTTGGTCTCCATAGAAGGATATTCAAGTGCCCGGGGTCTTCTGGAATTCCTTGGTTTATGAAGTTGCTGTTGAGGTTTACCATAGTCTAAGAACATATATGATCACTTGAACTTCTAACTGAATTTTGGACATTATGTTATTTAGTGTTGTTTTTTTAATATTACAGTATAATATTTAGGTTTTGTTTGTTTTAAGATGCTGTCATTTTATTTTTGAATATTACTTGTATCTTGCTTTTGCAATAATACAGTATAAACGCACAAAAGGCAATGGTGGGTTCCTACCAGTGTGGTAGGCGACTCTGTACTGGTAGCAGCCTCCAGACTGCGAAATTTGCATGTGACCACTCTGGTGCTGGGTGGCCATGGCCATGGTGGATGTGGCCTACTCAGCTTCCTTCACCATGGTGTGTGTGTGTGGGGGGAAGCGTTTTCACCCTCTTCAGACTCTGGAGACTTTTCTTGAGCCTCCAAGAGGATGAAAAGAGCCTTCCCCAGGCTCCAGAGGCCCTCCGGAGCCCGGAAATGGGCCTTTTTCCAGAGTTCTGGAACTTCCACGAAGCTCGGTTTTTTGCCCTACTGGAGGCTCTCCATAGGCCCTGCACTTACCTAAAATCCAAAATGGGCCACATGGAAACTCCTGGACAAGGTGGGGTGCAACTACTGTTTCGGCAAACCAGATATAAAATTATCCGGTTCCCTCGAACCGGTCCAATACAGATGAATCCTACCTCTGCTCTTCAACCTCCTTGACATCTTCCAACTAAGCTTCAATCTTCTAAGAAGAAAAACTGGCATAGAACCAGATTCAAAATTTTTAAATCTCACCCCTTTTGAGGAAGCGTCCCTCCCCAGAAAGTGACAATAGAGAGGGAAAGTACTACCTACAGATATGGATATACAGTGTTCCCTCGATTTTCGCGGGGGATGCGTTCCAAGACTGCCCGCGAAAGTTGAATTTCCGCAAAGTAGAGATGCGGACGTAAATACACTATTTTTGGCTATGAACAGTATCACAAACCTTCCCTTAACACTTTAAACCCCTAAATTACCATTTCCCATTCCCTTGACAACCATTTAGATTATTACTCACCATGTTTCTTTATTAAAGTTTATTTAAAAAAATATTTATTAAAGGTGGACAAAAGTTTGGTGATGACATATGACATCATCAGGAGGGAAAAACCGTGGTATAGGGGGGGAAACCGCGAAGTATTTTTTAATTAATATTTTTGAAAAAACGTGGTATAGACTTTTCGCGAAGTTTGAACCCGCGAAAATTGAGGGAACACTGTACCGGTAATTGGGCAATTGGTAAAACATTTTTTTTTAAAGCTGAAAGCAGAATGGAACAAAGACATTGTGGGAGTAACTAAAGATTTACTTGGTATGTCTGAGCAAGAAAAACAATGTAGGTAAGTGTCACAACAAATAGCAGATAGTGTGTAGCTAAAATGTAACATGGCTATAAATAATATTCTAGAGCAATTCTCAACTTTGGCAAGAAGTTTGGGTCGACTACAATTCCTTGAATTCCCCAGCCAGCATGATAGTTGAAGTCCATACATCTTCATCTTGCCAAGGTTAAGAAACAATGCCCTTGAAATAAAGATGGTTCGAAAGAATATTTCTGAAAGTAAGACTTGAGTTAGCACATATATAAGATTGCAACAGGAAAAATAACAAGGATTAAAAGAGTGATAGAGAAAAGCGGCATGACCAACTTTATTACTTATCTCTAAGATTCATGACTTGAACTCTGATTTAAATTAACAGATAAAGATATTGAACATGTTCACTGGGTTTACTCTTCTAGGTACGTACAGAAATTTAGAGATATCTTGATCAGGTTTATTAAATCAAATGCAAAAGAGAAAATTATAAGAAAATCATGTGAACTGAAGTAGATTAAATATACTTCTTCCAAGATATCACAATCGTTATACTGCAGGAAAGAAAAGAATTTAAAGCACTGATACAAGAATCTATGCCCGATGAAATTTGTTAAAAGTGGGAATTTTCTTTCAATTAATTATTTTATATCACAAGGAAGAAAAGTTATTTCAACTTTCACTGAGATGGACAGAAAACAATTTCCAATTTGTCCTTGGAACTGTAGAAAATAGGCTCAAGCACAAACTGAAGATAAGAATGCTACACTGAAATGCAAAGTAAAATAAATTATGTTGACTTTTGAAAGTTTAAATTTATAGCAAGAAGAAAAAAATAATCTAGGTTAAACTATGGCTAAAGAACTATAATGATTAATTCTGAGGGTTTAATTTACTGGGGAGCATATATGTATGGGGAAACACCTTGGGAGTTGGGACATAGAGATACTGACTAGGAAATGGTTAGGTAAGAGCAGTAGCTGTTCCTAAAATCTTTTTACGTGCACATGTGATGCTTCTGCACATGCACAGAAGCTTCTGCACATGCGCAGAAGCATCATGGGTAGGTCAGCATACCCTCCCCCCACCAGCATTACTGGTTCTTAGAATCAAGCTGAACCGGGAAAACCCATTACTGGGTGTTCTGTCTGGGTTCCCCCAGACGTCAACACCAACTAAAAAGTGTAGCCAGACACGCTGGTAAAAAGCAAAGTCATTTTATATCTTTGAAAACAAACACAGATAACAAAAACTGTTCTTACAAACTGGAATGCTATGAAGCTTCACAGAAAAGTCACGACGGCCTGACAATACAACCGGCTTCTTGCTGGCACACACACCACTGTAGATAATAAAACCCACACCTCTCCCAAGTTTTCAGCCTTCGAGGCCACAAGCCAGAATCAGAGACGCCAAGGATCGAAGCAAGGTCACAGGACTCCCAAAAGATAACTCTCCACAATACAGGAAGGGCGGGCCTGCCTTTTCAACCTTTCTGAGGAGAACCACACCCAAACCCAGCTGTTGCCTATTAGGGATGGAAATACCTGGCTAATTGTCCCCTTCTTTGTGCTGCCCTTCTCTGCCTCATATCTATGATGGCTTGTGCGTTCTCATCTAATGAGTCCAGGCTACTCGCTGGGGATAGCTCCCCCCCCAGGGGTCTCAGGCTGTTCTCCCTCCTCCTCCTCGTCCTGACATTCCTCTTCCCCGTCTGCCTGGTCCTCCTCCTCCTCCTGTTCCTCGTCCTCCCCCTCTGAGCATGGAGCCGGCAGAGGTCCAGCCGTTCCCTGAGGAGCCTCAGACTGAATCACAACACTGGGTAAGAGACAATGTAGTTCATAGCTGAATAGGAGGGAAAGAACTTTAGAAAACACTCATTTTAGTTTGTGACAATGTAAAGAAGATGATGGAAGAACTATATTTTACTTTCAGACTTGCAAGATTGTTGTCAACTTTACCATGTAGACCAGACAAGAAAGAAACGCAATGTATTGTGATCTATTCTCCAAAGCTCCTGACGGCAAGACAAGGAATAACCTGTGGAAGATTAATAAAGAGGGATCCAACCTAGAATTAAGAATAAAATTCCAGACAGTGAGAACAATCCATCAGTGGAATGGCTTATCTCCAGAAATTGTGGGTGTTCTGTCACTTGAGGTTTTCAAGAAAGCATTGGACAACCATTAGTCCAAAATGGCATAGTCTAGGGTCTTCTTCTCAAATAAGAGGTTGGATGAGAACACCTTTATGGTCCCTTCCAAATCTGTAACTCTATATACAATAAAGAAAGTAAGAGAGAGAGACAGAGAGACAGAGAGACAGAGAGAAAGAGGAGGGATGGATGGAAGGAAGGAAGGAAGGAAGGAAGGAAGAAAGGAAGGAAGGAAGGAAGGAAGAAAGAAAGAAAGAAAGAAAGAAAGAAAGAAAGAAAGAAAGAAAGAAAGAAAGAAAGAAAGAAAGAAAGAAAGAAAGAAAGAAAGAAAGAAAGAAAGAAAGAAAGAAAGAAAGAAAGAAAGAAAGATCCCCATAGATAAGTATACTAATTTATTTATTAGAATCTCAAGCTTGAAAATAAGGAATGTATTGTCTACTTAATTTTAGCATTTAAAATAATTAATTGCCCAACTTTGGATAGGGATTGTATTAAAACTGGAATGTGTAGCTAACTTCATGCACCCAAAAATATTGGGCATTAAAGGATGATTTTCCAACCTGATCCTTATTGCAAGTTCTAGGAAATCAGGCATTTGAAAAGCATTACACACTGGAAAAGTCTATACTGTAGTAAATTATTAGACAGCTGGTAAATTGCTCTTAAATATTTTTGAACACTCTAAATGAATAGAGCATGATGAAAATCAAAAATATGCAAACTCTAGATAACATAAATAAAATGTAATTGATTGATAATACTGAATCTTAATCAGAAGCATTAATCTTAACTGATTTATTATTGACCCACAGAGTATAAGTAAAACTTGATTGTAATATTAACCATGCTGATTATGTCAAAATATACAGTCAGCACATCCATAATGACAGTTTATATCCAATACAATTAATTGAAGCCAATACCTTTGACTACAAAGTTTCTTTATTAGATTTAATAAGCAGCATGCCAACACCAATATGGTGAACATGCCAACACCAATGGTGAACATGCCAGAAAAAAAACGATAAATTCTAAATAGGAGCAGATTCTCAAATAGGAAAGAAAAAAAAGTTAAGTGCTGTGTAAACCTCCCTCCCACAACCTCTTGCACTGTCCAGATATTATTTTTTTTTAAAAAAACGATTCTTTAATAAAGTGTCTGGCAAATAATGCTGGCATGAATTTTTAACCACAGGTAGTCCTCAACAGCTGAGCTATGTCATATTTCAGTGATGGCGTACCTATGGCATGTGTGTCACAGATGGCAGATGAAGCGAAATGCCATGCGTGCCCTATATCAGCTCCAGCGCGCATGTGTGTGCTGGCCAGTTGATTTTCACCTCTTTCTATTTATTTATTCAACTTCTATGTCGCCCAAGCCCAATGGGACTCAGGGAGGCTTTTTGCTCTGCCTGGGCTTCAGGAAGACCTCCTGAACCCTGGGGATGGCAAAAATGACCAAACTAGCCAACCAGAAGTTTCATTCCAATCTTTGGCTGTTTTTCTGTCTCCAGGCTTCAAGAGGCTTTCCTAAACCCTGGGGATTATTATTATTATTATTATTATTATTATTATTATTATTATTATTATTATTATTTATTGGGGCGCAGACTTGGGGCGGCTAACAACAGTGGTAAAACAACATGAACAATCCAATTAATAAAAACAACTAAAAAACCCTTATTATAAAAAACCAAACATACACACAAACATACCATGCATAACTTGTAATAGCCTAAGGGGAAAGGATAACTTAACTCCCCCATGCCTGGCGACAAAGGTGGGTCTTAAGTAATTTGCGAAAGACAAGGTGGGTGGGGGCCATTCTAATCTCTGGGGGGAGTTGGTTCCAGAGGGCCGGGGCCGCCACAGAGAAGGCTCTTCCTTTGGGGCCCGCCAAACGACATTGTTTGGTCGACGGGACCCGGAGGAGGCCAACTCTATGGGACCTTATCGGCCGCTGGGATTCGTGCGGTAGAAGGCGGTTCCGGATGTATTCTGGCCCAATGCCATGTAGGGCTTTAAAGGTCATTACCAACACTTTGAATTGTGACCAGAAACTGATCAGCAGCCAGTGCAGGCCACGGAGTGTTGCAGAAACGTGGGCGAATGCAGGCTGCGGAGTGTTGCAGAAACGTGGGCGAATGCAGGCTGCGGAGTGTTGCAGAAACGTGGGTGAATGCAAGCTACGGAGTGTTGCAGAAACGTGGGCGAATGCAGGCTGCGGAGTGTTGCAGAAACGTGGGATGGCAAACAAATGGCCCAACGGGCCTAGCCGAAACCCGGAGGCTTCAGTGAGGCCTGTGCTCATGCACGGCGGGAGCAGTGTGGAGGTGTTTGCGTGAATGTGCAGGGGCAGTGTGGGGATTGTGTGCACGGACTCAGGGGGAGGGCATTGCATTATGGGTGAGGGCATGCACATGTATTATCGTGTGCGCACCCAAGCCAAAAGGTGCAAAATGGCAAAAAAGTTTGCCATCACTTTCATATATGTACTGTGGGGGAATATGTAAGTAAGACATCTTCCTTAGACTTTGTATTGCTAATTGAATATTAGTTGTAAGAACTTTTTTTTTAAAAAAAATATGCATTTTAAGAAGCCACTCATAAATACTGCTCTTTTCCTTGAAGAGTCAACATAACTATTACTTACCGATACCTCTACTTACGAACTTAATTTGTTCCGTGACCAGGTTCTTAAGTAGCAAAGTTTGTAAGAAGAAACAATTTTTCCCATAGGAATCAATGTAAAAGCAAATAATGTGTGCGATTGGGGAAACCACAGGGATGGTGGAGGCCCTGTTTCCTCCCAGGATATTCCTAGAGGCCCCACGGAGGCTTCTCCCTACCTTTTCCGGCCCTGTTTCCTCCCAGGAGATTCCTAGAGAGGCCCCACAGAGGCTTCTCCCCGCCTTTTCCAGTTACAGTTTCGGAGGCTCGGGTTTTTAAGTGGAATGGTTCTTGAGAAGAGGCAAAAAAATCTTGAACAACCGGTTCTTATGTAGAAAAGTTCTTAAGTAGAGGTATTTGTAGGTAGAGGTACCACTGTAGTGAGTTCATGTTAGGTATAGAAAATAAATAACCACTACAGTATCAACATTTAGGAAACTGCTGTACGTAGTTTTTTTTTTTTTTTAATGGTATTTTGTCTCCTAGATATCTTAACTAATTGGAAGGAACTGGAAAAAAAACCCTATCTATATAGTACAACTTATGCAAAAGAGTCCATCAACCTTAAGGATTTTTTGGAGGCTATATTGTAATTTGTTAGCAAATTAACTCCTTTTATTCAGTTACTATACTTTTTTATGGGTTTCCAGTTATAATCATCTCAAACCTAAGACTTAAATTTACTCAGGTGGATTTATAAGAAAAGTTATAAACTCAAATCTAAATTAAGTCTGCGCTCTTGGGAAATTTTTTTTAAATGTCATTATGCCATAAATGTGCAATTTATTCAAACTGTTCATGATCACAATTAGATAACATGCAGCATTGGTAGCAAGGCTGAGCGATTCTTTAAATCCAATCTCGCAAAAAGGTCTTCAAATGTGGAGAAGCGTGAATGTATATCCGATCTGCCATATCTTAAAGCAACTTTGTCTTAAGGTAAAGTGCATAGGTATTATACTCATGTTGAGCTCCTTCCAAAGAAGACCTCGCAGAGACTGAATCATCTGAAATGCTGCACAGCAGGCGGAGATTAGAACTGCCCCCACCCTCCTTGCCTTTCGTAAAGTTCTTAAGACCCATCTCTGCCATCAGGCATGGGGGAACTGAGACATCTCCCCCGGGCCTATACAGTTTAGACATGGTATGTTTGTGTGTATGTTTGCTTTTAATAATGGGGTTTTTAGTGGTTTTTAAATTATTAGATTTGTTCTTACATTGTTCTTGTTATTGTTGTGAGCCACCCCGAGTCTACGGAGAGGGGTGGCATACAAATCTAGTAAGTAAGTAAGTAAGTAAGTAAGTAAGTAAGTAAGTAAGTAAGTAAGTAAGTAAGTAAGTAAACAAACAAACAAATAAATAAAAATACCTTCCCTACTGGATCACATTGTGACTGAAGTGCATGTTTTGTGCATATCATGCAAAACCCCCGGAAATGACCCTCTGCCCATCATGTATGCACAAAAGGTTTTTTTTTTTGCAGGTTGTGGCTACTGGAGGACCAGTTCAGAAGCATGGACCACCGGTATCACTGACAGTTCGACAAGCAGTGATGAATTTCCACTACGGGTTCTAAAGAAGCGATCCGAAACAGAAGCAACCCACCACTGCTACACAGACTTTATAAACAATATCCAGTACTTACTTCTTTTGTTATAGTATTGACAGGATTCACCAACAACTTAAATATAAATCATTTCAAAGTTCGGTCTAGGATGCTGAAAGTTTTCCATCAATAATTGAAGAGGAACCTCAATCAATGACAAGTGATATAACAAGAAACGGAAAAAGGGTCAGTCCCATAAAGTCCCCCAAAAGTAGTTCCCAGAGCAGCATACAATTAATTATTAAACTATTAAAATACAACTATCTTCATAATAAATTAGTTAAAAGAAAGTTTAGAATGTAAACAGCAAAGAATATACTGTAAAGTAAATTGAAGAAATATATCTAATTAGTTGAAGGTTTGAATAGAACATTTTAGAAATTCCTGAGTCTCCTAGGAATTAATGAGCATTTTGGAGAAAACTCAACACACAGTTAAGTCTTTGCTATTCATAGAAGTTTCAAAACCTGAGATAATGGGATTAGAGCAGTGGTTTCCAACCTTATTTTGGCCAGGCCTCACCTAAGCATCTATAAAATCCTGAAGTCCAATCCCATCTACCTGTGATATATAATTGTTACTATTCAAAAAGTGAACTCCTACTCAGGCAGAGGAAACCTAAAAGGCCATTAACTTGATTTAAACAAGGTTCCAAATGCCATTAAAAACCAAATTGCCTCCCTGTGGGGCTTGGCCCCCATGTTGGGAAGCACTAGATTAGAGTATACTTGGTTAAATAACACATCATAAATCTAATACAATGCAAAGAATGATGGACAATCATCTCTTGTTATTCTGTACAAAGATAGGGATTTCACTCCATGTTCAAAGAAAGTAGAAATAGAAATATAAAAAGGAATACATTCCTACATACACGTATGGTGTTGACAATACTAGATCCTCAAATTAAGTCATTAATCTGGCCAGTATATCTGATCTGATCTTGAAAAACAGAATGAAGTCACAAAGTATAAATTTAGTAAGGAATTACTTCATTTATCTGCTTGCTGTCTACATAAATGCATCTTCCAATTCCAACACAGATGTTAAAGAAAGATAAGCATACTGTATTTTTCAGAGTATAAGACACACCTTTTTACCCCCCACCCAAAAGAGGGTGAAAACTTGGATGCATCTTATACATTGAATGTGGCCTCACCCAGCCACCCCCACCCTTTGGCCTCTGCCTCCCAGCAATTTACCTCCTTGCAACAAAGCCAAGCAACTCATTATCAGCTTCCTGATCCTCAGTTGATTTGACGCAGCCACATGCTAAATTGCAACTAGCTGCAAGTAGGCAAATTGCTGGGAGGGAGAGGCAGATTTTTATTTTCTGCTGAACTGGATACAAGGGAGTAAATCAATAACTATATGTCTGTAGAATGTTTAAAGTATTAGATTTATTTTTTTAAAGACTGATTTATTATTGTTCTAGACAATAAAATGAAGAAACTTTTTTAAAATAAACGCGTGATCCGAAGAGGTCCAGTAGTATTGTATCTATTTTTAAATAGCAGAGAATAACCATACTTCCAGAAAGCCACACCAATTTAACGGAATCTGTACAAGTATAGTCTGAAATGTAACAATGTCCTGTTTTAGTATTCAGATAAGGCAGCCAAGTTAAACTTTGACTTAGTCATATTTGGAGTAGCTCTATTTAAATAATTGGGAGGAGTTAATGTGACTACATTTAAGAAAAAATTCTGGCATTAATATTCTGCCATAATCAGGAGTGGGCTACTGCCCGGACCGGGGGGGGGGGCAGTGGGGTAGCGAAAATGGAGCACCACCCCAGAGCACCCAATTTGCACTGAAATATTTTGAAAGAAAATGCAGGGCGTCCTGCATAAGCCCCACACACAGTGTGGTAGTAAAAATTTTGGTAGCCCTTCACTGGCTATAATGTACATTTCTTCAATTCTTTGATATTTCTATGGGCCAGGCACACATGCACAGAAATACAAAGCAAACAATGTATATCATCTGTGCTGTTTGCTGGGAGGCAAAGGCAGAATTCCCCCCCCCTCTATTTTCCTCCCCCAAAACTAAGATGTAACTTATACTCTGAAAAATATGGTAAAAAACTATAGTTTAGAATAATTCTAAAACTACATTCTGCTCAAGCCCTTAAAACAGAAAAAACAATTACTACCAACCTGCCTTCCATTGAGGATCTGTATATTGCATGAGTCAAAAGAGGGCTGTGAAAATATTTACATCCCCCTCACATCCTGGACATTCATTGTTTCAACTCCTACCCTCGAAATGATGCTATAGAGCACTGCACATCAGAACAACTAGACACAAGAACAGTTCCCCCCCCCCGAAGGTCATTACTCTGCTAAACAAATAATTCTCTCAGCACTGTCAAACTATTTACTAAATCTGCGTTACTACCGTGTTTCCCCGATAGTAAGGCAGTGTCTTACTATCTTTTTACCCCCAAAAGCCCCACTGTGTCTTACTTTGGGGGTATGTCTTATATTGTCCTGGGCAATTTTTTAATTTCTTATTTTAAAATACCGTATGTAATAAATAAAATCTAGAAGTGGCAGAAGCGCGGGTGAGTGGAGGCGGGCAGGAAAGGCACGAACCGAGGGTTTTAAGCAGAAGGCGGGGGCGGTTCAAGCAGCGTTCCCCCGCGTCTTTCGCAGAAGTTCTTGAATGGTGGCGGCGGCCCTTGATCGCAGCCGATGAGGATCGGCTTTCTTCGCTTCTCCTGCTGCTTCCTTTGCTTTTCCGCTGCTGACTAAGGCGACGCCGGCCGGGCAATTGGAAGGTACCCGATAGCCCTTTTCGTCGCCTTTCCCGGCGGGGAGAGCAAAGGCGGAGGCGGGAGTAGTGGAGGCGAGGCGGAGAAGAAAGAAGCGGCGGATAGCTGGCAAGGCGCCGGCTAGAGGGCTGGACCCCGCCGCCGCCTTTGCCTCTTGCCCGGCAGGAAAGGCGACGAAAAGGGCTATCGGGTCCCTTCCAATTGCCCGGCTGGCGTCGCCTTAGTCAGCAGCGGAAAAGCAAAGGAAGCAGCAGGAGAAGCGAAGAAAGCCGAACCTCATCGGCTGCGATCAAGGGCCGCCACCATCATTCAAGAACTTCGCTTCTCCTGCTGCTTCCTTTGCTTTTCCGCTGCTGACTAAGGCGACGCCGGCCGGGCAATTGGGAGGTACCCGATAGCCCTTTTCGTCGCCTTTCCCGGCGGGGAGAGCAAAGGCGGAGGCGGGAGTAGTGGAGGCGAGGCGGAGAAGAAAGAAGCGGCGGATCGCTGGCGAGGCGCCGGCTAGAGGGCTGGACCCCGCCGCCGCCTTTGCCTCTTGCCCGGCAGGAAAGGCGACGAAAAGGGCTATCGGGTCCCTTCCAATTGCCCGGCTGGCGTCGCCTTAGTCAGCAGCGGAAAAGCAAAGGAAGCAGCAGGAGAAGCGAAGAAAGCCGAACCTCATCGGCTGCGATCAAGGGCCGCCACCATCATTCAAGAACTTCGCTTCTCCTGCTGCTTCCTTTGCTTTTCCGCTGCTGACTAAGGCGACGCCGGCCGGGCAATTGGGAGGTACCCGATAGCCCTTTTCGTCGCCTTTCCCGGCGGGGAGAGCAAAGGCGGAGGCGGGAGTAGTGGAGGCGAGGCGGAGAAGAAAGAAGCGGCGGATAGCTGGCGAGGCGCCGGCTAGAGGGCTGGACCCCGCCGCCGCCTTTGCCTCTTGCCCGGCAGGAAAGGCGACGAAAAGGGCTATCGGGTCCCTTCCAATTGCCCGGCTGGCGTCGCCTTAGTCAGCAGCGGAAAAGCAAAGGAAGCAGCAGGAGAAGCGAAGAAAGCCGAACCTCATCGGCTGCGATCAAGGGCCGCCACCATCATTCAAGAACTTCGCTTCTCCTGCTGCTTCCTTTGCTTTTCCGCTGCTGACTAAGGCGACGCCGGCCGGGCAATTGGAAGGGACCCGATAGCCCCTTTCGTCGCCTTTCCCGGCGGCAAAGCGGCGGGGTCCAGCCCTCTAGTCGGCGCCTCGCCAGCTATCCGCCGCTTCTTTCTTCTCCGCCTTCTCCGCCTCGCCTCCACTACTCCCGCCGCCGCCTTTGCTCTTCCCGCCGGGCAAGAGGCTGGGCGAGCAGGCCGAGGTGCTGGAACTGGGGGTGCCTGTCCTTGGCATGAACGGCGGGCAGGTGGCGCTCGGCACCCGGAATCCCATCTTCTCGCCACCGCCCGAGCTCCCTCCGGAGCCTGCTGCCGCCGCCGCGCTTCCTCTGCCGGCCGAGGAGTCCTTATCCGCGCCGCGAACTGCTCCGACGCCTCCCTCGCTTTTAGTACCGTGTTTCCCCGAAAGTAGGACATATGTCTTACTTTCGGGGTATGGCTTATATTAGCCAACCCCCCTGAAACCCCCCATATGTCTTACAATCGGGGGGGTCTTACTATCGGGGAAACACGGTATTACTATTAATCTTCTCGTCATTCCTATAATCCATTTCCTCCCACTTATGACTGTATGACTGTAACATGTTGCTTATATCTTTACAATTTATATCGATTGCTTATTTATACCCTATGACTATCATTAAATGCTGTATCTTATGATACTTGACGAACGTATCTTATCCTTTTATGTACCAAAGACGAATTCTTTTTGTGTCCAATCACACTTGGCCAATAAAGAATTATATTCTATTCTATTCTATTTATCTTTCACAAAGCACTGAGACCTGGATGTGCTGCAATATATGGAGGATCAGGATATGATCACTGTAAGGTGTTTTTTATGTTTTGTTGATATCATTTTTTTCCAATAATTAAATGTGTGCTTAGTCACCCACTGTTACATTTGCAAAAAAAAATAGAAACCATATATATATTGATTAAATAATAAATATTATGTTTTATTTCTCTCATGGTCCTCAAATTCCACTGACAGTTGAATGTGACATAAATACAGACAACTATAGGTAGTTATGATGACAGAAAAAGGCTGGAGAGATATCACACAATAAACCCCAACCTTATATACCCCATCCCAAAGTCTGACAGAGGTAAATAAATTGATATTGTACCTTATCTCCTGACACATACTTCATAAAATTAATTTGTGATACACTCTGTTGTGTATATGGAGTCTACGGAGAGGGGCGGCATACAAATCTAATCAATCAATCAATCAATCAACAAACAAACAAACAAACAAACAAACAAACAAACAAATATCCCTGTTCAATTTGGGGATTTTTCAGATTCTGATTCAGAAAGTGGTTATGAATTAGTGGTAGGGCCTGATTTAGAGGCAGAAGAAGTAGGAGGCCAACCACAGGATGTTTCTATGGGTTCAGATTCAAGTGAAGGAGAAGCAGATGCTAGATGGGTAAATCCTTATTTCAGATGCTTGCAGAAGCAAAGAGAGCAAGTGTCAGGGAAGAAATATTAAGGAGAGGAATGGGTTAATTAATTAAGTAATTAATTCCTCACGCCTGGGTGTCAGCGGAAGAGAAGAGTTGAGTCGTCAATCTGTCCTTGAGAAATATGGAGGGTTTTACAAGCAACTATGCCTTGTGTGCTTTTAATTGCAGTTTTTATGACTCTGGGCTAACTCTGACTAGCCATAAATCTTAGAATGACTTGTGGAATGTTTTAATGATTTTTATGTTGCCTTGCATACCGAAGTTTAAGATAAGAGATTAGCGCTGCCTGCCGAGATGATTCAGTGTGGAACAAAGGAAAGAAAAATAAAGATGATGTGGTGTTTTACAAATACAGTAGTATCCCTAGATACGAGCATAATTGGTTCCATAAGGGAGCTTGTATCTCGAGGCAACTCGTATTCTGGAACAAATAACTTTTCCCCCCTCCGAGATAACCAAAAGCAAGGATTCTAACCAAACGCAAGGATTCTTGCGCCACCTAGTGGACGCTCGGCTCGTATCCCGAATTTCAGCTCGGGAGTAGAACAGAAATGTCTCTCCCCTCCTAGCTCGTATCTGGAAATACTCGCATGTAGAGCAGCTCGTATCTAGAGGTACTACTGTATCTGCATTTAGCAATCCTTCATTCCAATTATTAGTGGCCTTAGCCGGAGATCAGAACACACTCTAACCAGATATATTAAAAAACAACCTTATATTGATAATTCTTCAAAGTGACAAGCATTCTGCCTCCAGAGGCATTTCATAAAGCCTCAAGATCTAATTCTATGCCTGGGCAAAAAACCCACAATGGGTAAAGAGATCCATCTCCTAACTGTTTTAGGAGCTAAGGATTGTGATACTTTCCTTAGCTGCTGTGTGTTTTAATTTAAACTGTTTATTTAATTAGGTTTTTTTTTTTATATTGTTCACTGCCCAGAGTAACTTATTGAGTTGGACGGCTATACAAATTGATTAAATGAACAGATTAAAAAATAATGAATGAATTAAATCCCTTAGTGTTGTTCTTTAAATTAACTTCATTCTTAAAATTAATTCACAGATTTCATTGTTTGGTCAGCAAAGCCAAAGTGCAAGGATTAATCTGATGTGACTACCTATGAAAAGAATATACAAAGGGCGTTAAGGGTTGTTAAATATACCTTTAAACTACCATGTAATGGGGGGGGGGGAAGGAAGGAAGAAAAACAGCTGGATATCATCACTTCCACACCTCTGTCAACATCTATTTCACAAGGGAAGTTTACACAGGCGAGCATTGCTGAATTCAGCAGTAAAAGGTGTCTAACCATACAAATTCTAAACAAATGCATTAAGACAGCTAGTTACCATTTCAGGAAATCATAGGGCAGGCGGAGGGTGAAGTGACATGAAAATTATCATAGCTGATTTTAAGAACTTCCCTACACAAGTCCTTTTTACTGGATCAGAAGGCGGTAATTTCAGTTATGATAATAAGGTACAGCTTCAACAATGTTGGACCTGGGAAATGGGGTATGGATTTGAAGCTTAGGAATTATACTAGGAGAGACTAGGAGAAACTGACACTCTTTGACACTGAAGATAATGTACAAAATTATCAAGATCTTGCTAAACATTATTGTACATGTCAATATGAACCTGACATGTACTTAAAGTTTTTCTATAATAAGAACTCTTCCTTCATCACAGACTGCATGCCGTTTTATAACAAGCCACATATAACATTTTAACGAAATTTCAATTGCAGTTTTACACATACTTTATTTTATTTGTTTATGTTATTTATTTATATCCATTTTATAACCAAAATGTGGGCGGCTCCCAAAAGTTAAAACAGCATACAAAATCATATTAATATCCCACTTAGTATCCCACTAACCTGGGAGCAAGATCCACTGAGTAAATTTATGAATAGTTACATATAGGATGTATCTAGATGCATTATGAGTTACCTCCCATTTAAAATTCTGCACCTTTAAAAAATTAAATAATGATAATAAATAATAACAATGCCGATTGGCGGGACTGCAGGGGAGGGCCTTCTCTGCGGCGACTCCAGCTCTTTGGAACTAACTGCCCCCGGAGAACCATACTGCCCCCACCCTCCTGACCTTCCGGAAAGCCATGAAGATCTGGCTCTGCAGGCAAGCCTGGGGCCATTGAGCATTACCATCCAGCTCCGGCCAAGAATAAATGAAGGTTTTATTTTAGGGTTTTTTAAAACTGTTTTTTATATTGTTTTTTATTTGTTGTACGCTGCCCAGAGTTCATAAGAGTTGGGTGGCATATAAATTTATTAAATAAATTAAATTAAATTAAATTTTAAATTAAATTTTAAATTAAATTAAATTAAATTAAATTAAATTAAATTAAATTAAATTAAATGCTTTTCAGCAATGGAGAAGGTCAGGTAATACAGATTAGCAGCAGGATTGATATACAGGTAGTCTTCAATTTACGACCACAATTGAGCCCCGAAATTTATGCTATGAAGTGAAAGATTTGTTAAAGGAGTTTCCTCCCATTTTATTATTTTTCTTGCCATATTGTTAAGTGAATTAGTTATTGTTAAATTAGTAACATGCTTGTTAAATGAATCTGGCTCCCCAATGACTTTGCTTTTTAGGAGGTTGCAAAAAGTGATCACACAACACTGGAATATTATCATAAATGTGAGTTAGCGTCCAAATCACGTGACCATGGGATGCTGCAATGGTTATAAATGGGAAAAAATGGTCATAAAACACTTTTTTCCATTGTAACCTCCACTGGTCACTAAGCAAACTGTTGTAAATTGAGGACTACCTGTATGTAACTATACTGTAAGTACATATCTATAGAGACAGCCCCTGCATAATGTTATCAGATTTCATTTAATGTCTCCTCCTTCCAAATTACAATATTTAAATTGCATTAAATATATCATCATCAGTTAAATTAATTGTCATATAATAAGCTCCTCTACTGCTTTATATGTTAATTAAAAGTTAAGTAAGACAGTAGATTTATCTATTAATAGGTACATTAAAAAGTCTTACCAATACGTTACTAAATGCTATCCATGAAAGTACTGATACTAATTAATGTAGAATTATCCCCAGCACAGAAATCCTGCGTGTTTATAATATAGTTTATCATCCTTTCCTGATTAGAAAAGTTTGCTTTCCTCATGCTGGAAGATATAATGTTTCAAAGAATCCTGGCAGAAACAATTTTCCTTCTGACCACTATTGTAAATGTGGTAAGACCAAAAGCGGAATACAGTGTTCCCTCGATTTTCGTGGGGGATGCGTTCCGAGACCGCCCGTGAAAGTCGAATTTCCGCAAAGTAGAGATGCGGAAGTAAATACACCATTTTTGGCTATGGACAGTATCACAAGCCTTCCCTTAACACTTTAAACCCCTAAATTGCAATTTCCCATTCCCTTAACATCAATTTACTCACCATTATTACTGATATTCACCATGAAATAAGACACTTAGTGATCCTGATATTTATGAACATAATTATTTATTAACAATAATTATTATTTTTTGTTATTTATTTGCAAAAAATTATTAGTTTGGCGATGGTGTATGACCTCATAGGGCGGGAAAAACCGTGGTATAGAAAAAAACCCGCCAAGTATTTTTTAATTAATATTTTTTGAAAAACCGTGGTAGAGGCTATTCGCGAAGTTCGAACCCGCGAAAATCGAGGGAACACTGTATTGCATCCACTTTTGATGAGCATGATAGAGAAAAGATGGTGAGACTCTAGAAAGAGTACAGAATAAGAAAAACAACTGGAGGACTGGGGGCAAAAACCTCTGAAGAATGCTTACATGAACTGTATATGGCTAGTCTAATGAAATCAAAAGACTAGGGGTGACATGTTAGCCATCTTCCAATATAGAAACATAGAAGACTGACGGCAGAAAAAGATCTCATGATCTATCTAGTCTGTCCTTATACTATTTTCTGTATTTTATCTTAGGATAGATATATGTTTATCCCAGGCATGCTTAAATTCAGTTACTGTGGATTTATCAACCACGTCTACTGAAAGTTTGTTCCAAGGATCTACTACTCTTTCAGTAAAATAATATTTTCTCATGTTGCTTTTGATCTTTCCCCCAACTAACTTCAGATTGTGTCCCCTTGTTCTCGTGTTCACTTTCCTATTAAAAACACTTCCCTCCTGGACCGTATTTAACCCTTTAACATATTTAAATGTTTCGATCATGTTCCCCCTTTTCCTTCTGTCCTCCAGACTCTACAGATTGAGTTCATTAAGTCTTTCCTGATACGTTTTATGCTTAAGACCTTCCACCATTCTTGTAGCCCGTCTTTGGACCCGTTCAATTTTGTCAATATCTTTTTGTAGGTGAGGTCTCCAGAACTGAACACAGTACTCCAAATGTGGTCTCACCAGCGCTCTATATAAGGGGATCACAATCTCCCTCTTCCTGCTTGTTATACCTCTAGCTATGCAGCCAAGCATCCTACTTGCTTTCCCTACCGCCTGACTGCACTGTTCACCCATTTTGAGACTTTCAGAAATCACTACCCCTAAATCCTTCTCTTCTGAAGTTTTTGCTAACACAGAACTGCCAATACAATACTCAGATTGAGGATTCCTTTTCCCCAAGTGCATTATTTTACATATGGGGCTGCCACAAAGAAGAACAGGTCAACCTATTCACCAAAGTACCTGAAGGCAGCATAAGAAGTAATGGAACAATAATCAAGGAGAGATCCAATCAATAAAGAGAAGTTGTGGGTGCTCCATCAATAGTGATTTTTAAGGAGACATTAGATAGCCACTCGTCTCTCCTGCTAGAATAGGGGGTTGGACTATAATACCTCCATGGTTCCTATTCTATTCTATTCTATTCTATTCTATTCTATTCTATCCGACCCTATCCTAATTTCAAGTGTCTTATTTGTACTACTGATAGCAAAACATATTTCTTCTATTTTATTCTGAATTGTCACAGGAATGGGTGCTGCAGTAAGCGCCTAGAATGGAAAACAAAAGGGGGGAAAAAGATACAGATTGAATCCTTAAATCCAATTAAATCTGTCAAGTAATTGAACATTAAATATTTACCATGTGTAAAAAGTTATTTACATTACTTTCAGACCTCTAATTAACTTTTAGTACTAAAGCAAGAGGAATGTCCTTTGAAAGAAACTTCATTCTCTTCTTGAATGGTCAAATGAAAGTACTACTGATTTATCACAGGCTGGTAAATGAACTCCTCCACAGGAAAATTCCAGTGAGCAAAGGATGAGAGAAAGAAACAGTAAGGCAAATCAATAGTGAGCAAGCAACTAACTTTGAAATGGTTGTCAACCAGCATCTTCTTACGGCCCAGCTATTGATTGCCACCTTTGAACAACTAACAGCAATCAGAAATAATAAAGTAAGCAAGCTTAAAAGTCTTCTTTTAAGTGTGTTCAGTAACAGAGTGTTATTGCAAATGAATAATAAACAGAAGTTGGTTTTTTGAGACAGTTGCTGAAGTTATTTGTGAAATACAAAAGTACACGCAACTTTTAAGCAAATTAAATGTAAATCTGATAAATATAAAAAAGAAGAAAAAACATAAACTCCAATTAGGTCAATTTTTAATAATAATAATAATAGTAATAATAATAATAATAATAATAATAATAATAATAATAATAATAATTATTATTATAATTATAATTATAATTATAATTATAATTATAATTATAATTATTATTATTATTATTATTATTATTATTATTATTATTATTATTATTATTATTATGTCAGTACAACACAGCAAACGAGATCACTATGCTGGATTTTGTATTTCATCACCAGTCAGGCGCTTCCCAAGCACCTAGGACTGCGTGATGTAGCGGCGAATTATGTTTGCCGATCCCAGTAAAGTGGCCTTTTGCAATTGACAGATGGAGATTTTTTCAATTCCGATGGTTTTCAAATGTCTGCTGAGATCCTTTGGTACTGTGCCCAGTGTGCCAAGTACCACTGGGATCACTTTCACTGGCTTATGCCAGAGTTGTTGCAGCTCGATTTTTAGATCTTCGTATTTCACTAATTTCTCTAGCTGCTTCTCCTCAATTCTGCTGTCTCCTGGGATTGCGATGTCGATGATCCATACTTCCTTTTTCTCTACGATCACAATGTCTGGTGTGTTATGCTTCAGAATTCGGTCAGTCAGAAGTCGGAAGTCCCACAGTAGTTTTGCTTACTCATTTTCGACCACTTTTTCGGGCTTATGATCCCACCAGTTCTTTGCCACTGGTAAATGGTAGTTCCGGCACAAGTTGTTGTTATTATTATTATTATTATTATTATTATTATTATTATTATTATTATTATTATTTTCATAGAAAGTATGTAGTACATATTATTTGAGCCAATTACTCCATCTGAATTTAGGCAAACTGATTGATGAGATAATAATCAGAAAGAGCCACGATGGCTCCATGGTTAGAATGGCGTATTACAGGCTCATTCTGCTGACTTCCATCTGCCAGCAATTCAATTCTTACCGGCTCAAGGTTGACTCAGCCTTCTATAATAATAATAATAATAATAATAATAATAATAATAATAATAATAATAATAATAATAACAACAACAACAACAACAACAATAATAATAATTTAAATTTAATAATTTAATAATTTAATAATTTAATAATTTAATAATTTAATAATTTAATAATTTAATAATTTAATAATTTAATAATTTAATAATTTAATAATTTAATAATTTAATAATTTAATAATTTAATAATTTAATAATTTAATAATTTAATAATTTAATAATTTAACAATTTAACAATTTAACAATTTAACAATTTAATAATTTAATAATTTATTAGATTTGTATGCCGCCCCTATCCGAGAACTCGGGGCAGCTCACAACAATAATAACAATGTACAAAATCAGTATTTAAAAACACAATTTAAAACCCCCTAATAAAATAATCACACAACCCAATCAAACCATACATAAAGCAGTAGTTAGGGAAGGTGTCAGTTTCCCCATGCCTGGCGGCAAAGGTGAGTTTTCAACAACTTACAGAAGGCAAGAAGGGTGGGGGCAGTTCTGATCTCTGGGGAAAGTTGGTTCCAGAGGGCCTGGGCTGCCACAGAGAAGGCTCTTCCCCTGGGTACCGCCAGACGACATTGCTTAGTCAACAGGACCCAGAGACGGCCCACTCTGTGGGACCTAATCGGCTGCTGGAATTGATGCGGCAGAAGATGGTTCCGGAGGTATTCTGGTCCGATGCTATGTAGGGCTTTATAGGTCATAACCAACACTTTGAATTGTGACCGGAAACTGATTGGCAGCCAGTGACATGGGCGTACCTAGGGAGGCCCATGAATGCTCTCGTGGCCGCATTCTGCATGATCTGGACTCGTTTCCAAACACTTTTCAAAGGTAGCCCCATGTAGAGAGCATTGCACTAGTCGAACCTCGAGGTGATGAGGGCATGAGCGACTGTGAGCAATGCCTTCCTGTCCAAATAGATCTCCTTCAGAGGTCAGTAAAATGAAGACCCAGATTGTTGGGGGTATGCTGATTCTGTAAACCATTTGAGAAGGCTGTAAAGCACTGTGAAGAGGTTTATAAGTCTAAGTGCTATTGCTATTGCTAACAAGCAGCCAACAAATTGTCAAATTCTGCTTCAGAATTCGGTCAGTCTAAAGTCGGAAGTCCCACAGTAGTTTTGCTTGCTCATTTTCGACCACTTTTTCGGGCTTATGATCCCACCAGTTCTTTGCCACTAGTAAATGGTAGTTCCGGCACAAGTTCCAGTGGATCATCTGTGCCACAGCATCATGTCTATGCTTGTAGTCAGTCTGTGCGATCTTTTTGCAGCAGCTGAGTATGTGATCGATTGTTTCATCTGCACTTTGGATCGAGTGTTGATTTTTCAATTCTGGCTTTGACAGCATTTGTTCTAATGGCCTGTTCTTGTGCCGCCAGTATTAGTCCTTCTGTCTCCTTTTTCAGTGTTCCACTTGTAAGCCATGACCAGGTCTTTTCTTTATCCACTTTGCCTTCAGTCTTCTCCAATAACTGGCCATACAATGCTTTGTTCCGCCAACTGTCCATACGACAGTTGATTATTATTATTATTATTAATAATAATATTATTAAAGAGCCATCGTGGCTCTTTCTGATTATTATCTCATCAATCAGTTTGCCTAAATTCAGACGGAGTAACTGGCTCAAATAATATGTACTACTACTTTCTATGAAAATTATTATTATTATTATTATTACTGTATTATTATTATTATTATTATTATTATTATTATTAGGAATTAATAACTTTTCAATTGTGTCTATCATTTCCCCAAATTTGTCTCTTCCTGCCATATTCAGGTACTGTAGTTCTTTCTGACACAGCTGCTGCTTTGAGAAGACTTTGTGGGCTACATACATGGAAAACAAATGAAGAAAATCTATTAAATGTGGGACTGTCTCAGTAACAATACTGATATAAAGAACTTGAATTAAAAAGTAATGCTATAGTTTATATTGTTCCATGTATGTATGTATATATGTATGTATGTATGTATGTATGCATGCATACACGTATGTACATATACTGTATATGCATGACATGTATATGCATGTATTTGGAAA
The DNA here is from genome assembly GCF_031021105.1 of Erythrolamprus reginae. Lineage (NCBI taxonomy): Eukaryota > Metazoa > Chordata > Lepidosauria > Squamata > Dipsadidae > Erythrolamprus > Erythrolamprus reginae. Next base: position 18,337,731 of record NC_091955.1, on the reverse strand, counting down.
GTCATTTGCATGGAATCATACACTTTTTTTTTTACAAAAACCAAGTAACATTCCTCGTATTCTTTATGGAAATATTCAGTCTATAGAAACCTATCAAATTTTCACCCTTGTTTAAATTGCTGTTATACTAAGATTAATAAACTTTATAAACTGCTTGATATGGTCAGAAGACTATAGTTTCTTAACCTGTTACATTGAAACACAAGTAATGAAGCAAAAGGAAGAAAATGATGATCTATGCTTCTGATGATTGAGACAGACTTGGATTAAATGGGTCTGAAGGGACTCGTACAGGAAACAAGAGGGTAGAGGGACAATAATTGTAACTATCTGCTGAAAAGAACATCATGTGTGTATTTCTTAAATTCTCTTTTATGCTGTTCATCTTCGTTTTCACTTAACAACTTCATCATCCCTTGCGGGGTTGAGTCTGGGCAACTGAATGAAGCTAGCAGAGTGTTTTAATGGCTGGATGCCTTTCCTAGCACTAATGTGGAGTTTTGTTCAGCAGATATATTCCTATTGTGCCCAGAGAGAGAAATACCTACCTCTACCAAGGATCCAACTCGCAGCCTCCTGATTGTGAGGTGAAAGCTCCACCTCTAGGCCACAGCACCACTCCTTTTTTATGTTGTTGTTCTTACTTACTGTATATATTAAACTTGTATGCATCCATCTTACAGAAGCCGACTCTAAGGGGTTTATTGACATTCAACTAAAATGCTCTACAAACTTTAAAACAATAAATTTAAAATTCAATTGAAATAAAATTAACCAGAAAAAACAAGTCCTTCTCCGGGTCCCGTCAACTAAACAATGTCGGTTGGCGGGCCTCAGGGGAAGAGCCTTCTCTGTGGCGGCCCCGACTCTCTGGAACCAACTCCCCCCAGAGATTAGGACTGCCCCTACTCTCCCTGCCTTTCGTAAACTCCTTAAAACCCACCTTTGTCGTCAGGCATGGGGGAACTGAATCACCTCCCCCGGGCATGTACAAGTTATGCATGATATGTTTGTGTGTATGTTTGTTTAGAAATATGGGGTTTTTAAATATTTTAAATTATTTAGATTTGTCATGAATTGTTGTATTTTGCTGTGAGCCGTCCCGAGTCTGCGGAGAGGGGCGGCATACAAATCTAAATAATAAAATAAATAAATAAATAAATAAACTCAGATCCAGACCAGATCTTTCTCTCCTCCAACGTATTTGCTCTCGCGAACTACGGGCAGAACTCAAGAGACGCTATGAACTTGGTGAAACAAGAAAGCATCAAACCCAGAACCCATAATTCTCCCCACATCTTCTGGTCTAACTTTCAACCTACCATCTCACAACATCAAACTGACACCTGCCAGACCACCATCCCACAACAACAAATGGACAACCCTACCACCTCAAACCAAGAATAGGAAAGCGTGCCCCTTACTTCCTCTAACCACCCCAAAACCAATCCCCAACACAAGACCAATCTCAAATGTAAACTATTAAATGCTAGAAGTTTAGTCAACAAGATATCTGAATTCCTCCTTCTACTTGACACCTCCAACTTTGATATAATTTTTATATGCGAAACATGGCTAAATGCTTCCTACCCAGACTCCATTATCACATCAAAAAACTACCATGTTTACCCTTAGATTATCTACGGTTGACCTATCCAGATTCCTAAGAGGTCAGTAAGGGGCGAGTACAAGTGCACTAGAGTGCCTTCCGTCCCCTGTCCTATTGCTCTCCTATATCTCCTATACCTTTCTTCTATTCCTATATCTCTTCTTCTATTCTTTCATTGATATGTTCTATTACTATATCTTCTTTTCTATTATTTCTTAGATATATTTTACTATGAGTATCTCCTCTATCACCTTCATCATGTATTTTACTATGTGTATATAGATAAATATCCACTAAAACCCTCATTGTGTATTGGACAAAATAAATAAATAAAAAATAAAGAATGGAAAGAAGAAGCTAACAAAGTGTCCACAGAGAGGAGTTAGGATGTTATCTGTCCCATTAGCCATGTCTAGTGACACACAACCATGCAAATATTACCTGGAGGGAGGGGGCATGAAATTCTAGAGGGCCAGAATTCCTTGGCATATAGGGTCCAAAGCATGCCCCTTCTGTCAGTGTGGATGGAGCAAGCTAACACCAGGTTTCATTGCCTAGAGCAGGACCTGGCTTTTTTCACTACTTAGCTGCTTAGGGCTTAATGACTTGAGTTTCTTTATTTCTTTCCTTTTATAATTTATCTTTCATTGTCTATGAAAAAAGGGGAATATAAATATGAATAAATATAAATTTTAAAAAGATGTGCAAGTATCTAAATCTAATTAACATTTTATTAATTTGAACCTGCATAATTTAGTGCCCCTAGAAAATCATTAGTCAAAAACCTATTTTTATCTTTGGTATCTCAGTTCTGCAGTTAACTATCTTTCATTTCTCTATGACATATTTAGATTTAGCTGATTGTACTCATGAATATTGTAAGCAAGAAACCTCAGGCTCCATAATGCTTCTGATCTAAGACAAGTTTTATTTATGTGTGTGTGTGTAACGATGTATGTAGTTTCTACTTTCTACTAAATCTGCACTTCTATTCTACTAGTTTTTCTCATCATTCCTATCACCCATTTCCTCCCATGTTGACTGTATGACTGTAACTTGTTGCGTATATCCTAAGATTTTTATTAATATTGCTTCTTCATTGCTTATTTGACCCCTATGACAATCATTAAGTGTTGTACCACATGATTCTTGACAAATGTATATTTTATTTTATGTACGTTGAGAGCATATGCACCAAGACAAATTTCCTTGTGTGTCCAGTCACACTTGGCCAATAAAAATTCTATTCTATTCTATTCTATTCTATTCTATGTATGTATGTATGTATGTATGTATGTATGTATGTATGTAGGTATGTATGCATGTACACATACAAACATATACATTACCTACTCACATAGAAAAATGGAAAAAAGTTAAACCAGTAAGAAGTAAATTAGTCTGTTTCTGGTTCATGTTACTTAATTGAATATATAACAATATATTCTGTTTTGATAGACAACAGAAACATTTCTGAATTTCCGTGACAGTGCCAAGCCAATTTAAGAAAAGTAGAAATATTGTAAAGCACTCCAAAGTGCTTTACAATATTCTCCAAGCAGTTTACAAAGTTGGTCAATGTATTGTAACAACAATATCTTTCTTCTATTCCTATATCTCTTCTTCTATTCTTTCATTGATATGTTCTATTACTATATCTTTTCTATTCTTTCTTATATATTATATATATTTTACTATGAGTATCTCCTCTACAACCTTCTTCATGTATTTTGCTATGTGTATATAGATATATACCCACTAAACCCCTCATTGTGTATTGGACAAAATAAATAATAGAAATAAATAAATAAATAAATAAATAAATAAATAAATAAATAAATAAATAAATAAATAAATAAATAAATAAAATATGGGTTCCCATTTTACCAACCTTAAAAAGGTGGAATGCTGAGTCAACCTTAGCCAATAGGATCAAAGTCCTGGCAGTAAACATAGGTAGGCTGCAATACTGCTTTCTAACCATTGTGCTACCATAGCTCTTAAGCAACTACATTAACCAAGACATCTCATACATTTTTATGTAGTAAAATTTCCCAATTTATTTATTCTATCTACATCATCCCAAAAGAGTCAGAGTCATGCTTTATACATATATATGCAATCAGTTACAGGAGATTCTAAAAATCTGTTAAAGTTTCATGAGATAATCCTGCTTGGATGCTTTCCTCTCTAAATAAACATCATTTTCCAGCAGACACATTCTTAGCATCACTTGAGATGTTCAGGTTAGCTGAATTATCTGCACAAAATGAGTGTTACCGGTCCATTAATCAGCATAATGGGGGTGAAATTCTAGATTTGGCAAGGCTTACACCATGGAAAAGTTGAAAAGGTTCCAAGGGATCTCCCTATTTTGTATCATTTTTGAATCAACATTGAACGGGAAAGAGAAGATAACTTCAAAACTCACAACAGAGCTACTGTGTTTCACTGCAAATAAACCCTCCCCTGAAAATAAGACCTCCTTCAAAATACCATTTCCTCTGGGAAATCAGGTAAGAGAAGCCCTCTTTTGCTCCATACCCCTGTTGTGGTTAGCTCTGGCCCAGCTCCTGCCCCAAGGACTGTGGATGTGGGGGAGACATCCACATGCTGCAGGCCTGTTTTGCCCCCGGTGGAATCTGATGATGAAGGCTCCTCTGACCAAGAAGACATGAGTGACAGGGAGGAGGAGAGTGTGGCAGACAGCTCAGAAGGAGATCAATTATCTGTCTCCTCCTTGGATTCAGAACAAGAGTTAATGATACAGCCACGCATGCGGAGAGCGATGCATAGGCAACAACAACTGAGAGATTATTATCAAAGAAAATGAGGCCACCTGTGATTGGGTGGGGCTGTGGTAATTAGTGAGGCTGCTATAAATAGCAGCCTGTGGGTTTGGCCATTGTGGAGGATTATCTGATCGTTGTGTTTCGTGACTGCTTTACTGACTTTGACCTTTTGTGTGCTGATTTTTCCCCGCTTTGAAACTAAACCAGAGCAAAGTGTGTTTCACTTTGTGAAAGAAGAAGGACTGTGAATTGCCTCACAGCTGCAAGCTAAGTATCACAGAACTGATAAGGGACTTGTACAAATTACCAGTTTGTTTGGAGACAGTGCTCTTTGCTATACCAAAAGAGTGCTTAGTTTAAGTGAATTTTCATTATAAAGAACATTGTTTTGAATTTTCAAACATGTGTGTGTCTGAAATTGTATCTGTGCATTTTTGGGAGGATTCTACCAGAGGGCTCGAAAGAACAACCCCCAAATAATAAGACCTCGAAAATAAAGCCAAGTGCCTATTTGGGGTTCAAAAAAGTATAAGACGGGGTCTTATACCTTAAATTTGGTATACAAATTTATTTTCATAATTAGTATAAGGAAACATCACTTTAGCAGAAAATTTTTCCCTGAATTTATTTCAGAAGATGAACAAAAGCAACATATTTTTTTCTCAAAAAATAATCAAAATTTCTCTTTAACAACTCAGTTGAAATGAAGTCTTATCTGTGGCTCATTTTTAATTATAAAATGAGTTTAATTGTAAAATGAGTTGTGGCAGATCCAGATGGCAATGGAAGTGACTTATTTGCAATAGAGTTATTCAATACGATTTGTTCAGATTACTTGGGAATATTTAGAGTTTATGGGCTAGGATCTTGGAAACAGGACAAAAACAGTGATTTCGGGATGGGGAATTTGTGGCAGGTGGGACGTGCAATCTTTTTATAGCCTAGGCCTTCTTTATGAAGAGCAACAATTCTTTTTTTCAGATCCTCAGTTTATTGCCATAAGGTGCCACGTTCAACTTCCAGTGACCAGTATGCGAGAGTGAGAGTAATAAGCCACCCTGAGTCCACATAGAAAAGGGCGACCTATAAATTTAATTAAATAAAAATAAAAAAGAAATAACACCAAATTTAACACACCCGCTCCCCCTTCCCACCTGAGACCTTGTACCACTGATGAATCTAATGACACCAGGGAGGGAAAACAGCTACTTGGGCCCCATTTGGCCAATATCACTTTTGATGCCAACAGTTTAGACAATAATGGCTGTGTGTTGTATTATTTTGAGGGGACAGCACATTTATACTGTCAGACATACTCACTACTTTACATTGTTGTAGCCAAGTGTCATTTCTTCAGTGTTGTCACATGAAAATATATATTTAAATATTGACAAAATGTGAGGGGGTGTACTCAATTCTATGACATTGTGTGTGTGTGTGTGTGTACATATATACCACATACATACATACATACATACATACATACATACATACATACATTTTATGTCGGATCACCCTGGTATATTGAAGGAATGTCACAGCTCCTTTTTGCCTCTAGGCCCAACCCAGGGCCATTTCAAGGCAATTAATTTATTCATAGCGGACAACAATATGTATGGCCAAGGGCCTAGAGGCAAAAAGGAGCTGTGACGTTCCTTCAATATACCAGGGTGATCCGACATTAAAAAAATATATAGCCCCTCCCTGGTACAGAGCTGAAGGGATCAGGTCTGGTGGCCTTACAAGGCAGAAGCTGCCGGATCAAATCCCAGTAAGGGTGTGGGTAGCTGAAGCCAGAACAAGGCTGAAATGGTGCCATCCTAGTCTCCCTTAATTTTAAAATTTCAGCAAAAACATGTGAGATATATATATCTATGTGAATGATGAGGCAGCAGCCATCTCGATCACCGGAACATAGAAACTTTAATAAAACCACTTAGCTTTCGTTAGCGTGCTGCTAACTTCGTCAGAGTTTTAAAATGCCGTGGGAGACAAGTTAGCAGCACGCTAACGAAAGCTAAGTGGTTTTATTAAAGTTTCTATGTTCCGGTGATCGAGATGGCTGCTGCCTCATCATTCACGTATGTACCTGGAACTCGCATTTTTAGGACTATTCTTGACATATATCTATATATATATCTGTCCGTGTTCGCCCTAGAACAAGGACAGAAACACCAGCCTGAAGATTACGAGTGGGACCTCGTCGAAACGTCGCCAGAAATTTCCAAATCCTACACGGGAAGAAACCCGAATATACCAAGACCATCATACCTGTACCCATGAAAATCTACGAAAACATATATATATATATACCATTGCTGCCAAAGATCCTTAAAGTAAACAATTTTTTAAAGGCTCTCTCCCTTAGCTGATTATGAATGGAACTTCAAAAGGATGGAAGGCTCAGTCAACTTTGCCTGTCAGGATTGAACTGTTGGCAGTCAGCAGAGTTAACCTACAATGCTGCATTCTAACCATTGCACCACCACGGCTGTTATAATGTTAGAAGAGATGTTAGGACTGTTAGGAATTCACTAACTTATATATGAAGGCCATCTGATCCATTCCTGTTTTAACACAATGTTACCAGATTTTAAAGCAATTTTTTTGTTATACATGTTAGCAATTATAAATGTTAAGAACACTGCAATTTTTAAAGTATTATTTAATAACATGAGCACTAGTAGCGGCAGGAATGGGAATCTGCCCCTGTTTACATGGGAGAAAAATGTGAAAGTAAAGTAGTTGCGGGAAATCTTGTTTGTAACCAGAAGTTTCTTTCTAACAAATGTAATTTATCAGAGTTCTGAGATATTTGCTCTTTGGATTAACATTTTCTTTCCAGGTGTCCTAAGACGGAAAATTGGATAATATTTTCAACCTCATTCTATCCTTTTGCTGTTTTGTCCCCATACACTAAATTTGGTCCTAAAGTTTTCAGTTATTCTTGCTGTGTTTGCTTAGTAACAGCCGGCCGGTTAGAGCCGTGCGATAGGCGTCTCTATCCAGGGTGCTGATAGGGCGCGTATCCCCAGTTACATTGTAAGCGGGAAAGTTACGCTTTACGGATTGGTTCCTGCCTCAGCCTGTTTGTGCTATATAAGACTGTATGTGATATTTTTGCCTAAGCCTGTACCTGCCTGCCTGGCACGAGTTCTGCATTAAACATTATGGTTAACTAAGGCCTCACTTGTTATACTGGCGACGAGGATTCGAGCCATTCCTTGAGGGATTTTTATACTCGGACACTGACAGTAAGTGGAGATGTCTGTGCAACTTACTTTTGCCCCCTTTGACCCACAAGGGGAGACGTGGGACTCATATGTCGCCCGTTTTGATTGCTTCCTGATCTCCAATGGCTACATGGAGATTTCTGGGGATAGGAAAAGGTCATATTTTCTTGGTTTCTGTGGCCCCAAGATGTTCGAGACGGCCCGAGCATTATTTGCCCCAATCTCCATCCACGATGTTTCTTGGGAAGATTTCTTAAAGACTTTACAGGACCATTATGCCCCAGCGCCCTCACGGGCGGAACCAAGCCGAGGGAGAGTCAATAAATGACTATGTGGCCGCTCTTCGCCGAGCGGCTTTATACTGTGAGTTTGTTGATCTTAATGATTATCTGCTTGACAGGCTAGTTTTCGGGGTGAGGGATGGTCGCCTTAAGCGGCGCCTCCTGGCCATTCGCGATTTGACATTTCAGGCGGCGCTAGCGGAGGCTCGTGCTTTCGAGCTGTCAACGCAATCGCTGGCTGCCATGGACAGCACCGTAAATGTCACTCAAAAGGGATCGGGAACAGCAGATAAGGCCAAGGTTTCCCCAGAAGAGGAAGGCAGTCTTGGGGCAGAAGAGGAAGATGTTTGCAAGCTGGTGGCAAGTTGGAGCCGAGACCTGCCTCCTGCACGCCCCCGTCCACCACTGTCACCTTGTCGGGGGTGCGGGGGTAATCATTTCAGGTCCAGCTGCCCTTCCCAAGACTCGGCGTGTTGGCACTGCGGTGCCAAGGGCCACATTGCCAGGGTCTGCCGTTCTCGCAGATCTTCTCCAGCCACAACCCGGGAGCAGCGAGAGCCCCAAGGTTTCACTCCCCGATGGCAACGGAAATTTTCCTCAATTCGACACGAGGATTGCAACGCCGTCTACAGCCAGCCACGTTTGGCTACCACGTATGTCAGGGAGACGTCTGACTCCACGGAGAAAATTTCGGTTGAGGTTCAACTGGGCAGTTCGCGGTGCCCTATACAAGTGGACACAGGCTCTGCCCATTCGTTAGTCTCTTGGGCCACACTAAAACGTTGTTTCCCCACTATGAGCAAAAGGCGCCTGCAGCCATGTACTTTACATTTGAAGGACTACCAAGGAGCACCGATTCCGGTTCTGGGAGTGGGTCATTTTGCGGTCCGCTTCAAGACTTTTGCAGGCAGATTGCCACTGATTGTGGTAAATGGACCATTCTCTAACCTTTTAGGATTGGACTGGTTCAAGTCATTAGGACTCTCTGTTACGGGGGTAAATGCAGTTAGGGAGACTGGGGGATTTGAGACTTTGGCACAGGAATTCCCTTCAGTATTTGATGGCAACTTGGGATGTTACACGGGGACCCCTATTTCGTTTAGTTTAAATCCCCAAGTTCCGGGGGTTCGTTTAAAAGCCCGCCGGGTTCCCATTCCCCTCCGGCCGAAGGTGGACGCTGAGCTGGACAGATTGATTGCCCAAGGGATTTTGGAACCGGTAGACCAGGCCAAGTGGGAGACCCCTGTGGTAATTGCCTTCAAGGGGGATGGGGGTATCAGGTTGTGTGGGGACTATAAGTGTTCCGTGAACAAAGCGTTGGCCCACCATTCATACCCGCTGCCAGTTGTGCAGCAGTTACTGTATACCCTGGGTAAGGGTCGAGTATTTGCAAAGCTTGATCTCTCTCAAGCTTATCAGCAGCTCCCCGTCGACCCCCTGACCGCGGAGGCCCAGTCAATCATCACCCACCGGGGGGTCTTCAAATGTCATCGCTTGCAGTTTGGGGTCTCCATTGCCCCAGGGATTTTCCAGGGGTTGATGGAAAGGTTATTATATGGGCTTGAAGGAACGGTCCCATATTTTGATGACGTTCTGGTGTCGGGGAGTTCCATAGACAAATTGATGGCAAGAGTAAGGAAGGTATTATCCAAATTCAGGGATGCAGGGCTTAAGCTGAAGGCCAAGAAATGTGTATTTGGGGTCCCAAAGGTGGAATTCCTGGGGTTCACTGTGGATGGGGAGGGAATCCACCCTACCCCTGAGAAGACACGGGCGATCAGGGACGCCCCTAGACCAACATCCAAGGCTGAACTTCAGGCCTTTTTAGGTCTTCTGAACTTCTATGCGGTTTTTATTCCGCATAAGGCGTCGGTGGCCGAACCATTGCACCGGTTATTGGACAAGCATTCAAATTGGCGTTGGGGTGAAAGGGAGGAGGTCGCATTCAAAGGGGTTAAGGCAATACTCACCTCTAACAATGTTCTGGCCCAATACTCACCTGGGTTGCCCTTAGTGCTCACCTGTGACGCTTCACAGTATGGGGTAGGCGCAGTCTTGAGCCACAGACTGCCCAACGGAGCAGAAGCCCCCTTGGCGTTTTTTTCCCGCAAGTCTTGTCCCCCAGAATGTCACGCTGGATTGTCTTTTTAGCTAACTATTGTTATACCCTGTCTTACAAACCTGGGCGCCACATAGCGCACGCAGATGCCCTCAGTAGATGTCCTTTGACCGATGTTTTAGTTGACCCCGCTCCGGCATGCTCTGTTTTCTCTCTCTCTGAAGGAGCCATTACCTTGTCTGCGCCCCAAGTGGCTTGGGAGACAGGGCGGGATTCCATGTTGTCCCAGGTAAGGCAATGGGTATTGAGGGGGTGGCCCTCAGCTACCCCTGCAGAAGTTTTTGTCCCGTTTTTCAGATGTAGGACAGAACTCTCCGTAGAGAAAGGGATCCTGCTTAGGGGGAGCAGGGTAGTTATTCCTGGAAGGCTGCGCAGCCAGGTGTTGGCACTTTTGCACAGAGGCCACCCTGGCATTGTGCGCATGAAGAGTCTGGCTCGAGATTACGTTTGGTGGCCAGGTATGGACAAAGAAGTGGAACAACAGGTGGCGGGGTGTCCTGCATGCCAGGAGAGTCGTCCATTACCCCCCCGGGCCGAGCCGCTAGCGTGGGAACCACCTGCCGGGCCATGGGCTCGCATACATATAGATTTAGCCGGTCCCTTCATGGGACAGACATTCCTAATTATCGTGGATGCCCATTCCAAATGGGTGGAGGTCATGCACCTGAAGTCAACTCAGTCCCAGCCCATCATATATGCCTTAATGACACTATTTGCCACGCATGGGTTCCCCGACCTCCTGGTCTTGGACAACGGCCCGCAGTTTACTGCACTACTGTTTGAATCATTCTTGGCGTCAGCTGGCATCAGACATGCATTAACATCGCCGTGGCATCCGGCTAGTAATGGTCAGGCAGAACGGGCAGTTCGGTCAGTAAAGGATGCCCTCAAAAAGATGCCACAAGGTTCCTGGCAGGCAAGGCTGGCTGATTTGCTGTTGGCACAACATGCCACCCCCTGTGTGGCTACGGGTAAGACCCCGGCAGAGTTACTAATGGGTCGGAAGCTACGGATTATATTAGACAGGTTGCACCCGTGGTATTCCCAGACTGTTCCGTGGCCAGAACCCCCAGCAAGAGAGGTGAAGGTAGGAGATGCCGTCTTCGTGCGCTCGTACTCCAGGGGGCGGAATTGGGAAAGAGGAAGGGTAAGCCGAGAGCTGGGGCCTCGGTCTTTCGAGATAGATTTAACCGATGGCAGGATTTGGAAGAGACACCTGGACCAGATCCGTCTGGACAGAGGGGGTGACCGGAACGGAAATAATAACCCCGATCAGCCTGAAACCAATTGCAAGGAGTATTGTCTGCCAGAAAGGAATCCCGAGGAGCCAGCCAAAGCGGAACTTCCGCGGGCAGAGAGCGTTCCGGCTCCTGAAATTGAAACAAGGGAACCTAACCCCGAGCCCAGGTTAGATCATCCAGGCGAGCCTCGGCGCTCGGAGAGAATTCGTTACAAACCTGCATATTTGAAGGATTATGTATGTATTATTCAAGGGGATAGGAGTGCTGTGTTTGCTTAGTAACAGCCGGCCGGTTAGAGCCGTGCGATAGGCGTCTCTATCCAGGGTGCTGATAGGGCGCGTATCCCCAGTTACATTGTAAGCGGGAAAGTTACGCTTTACGGATTGGTTCCTGCCTCAGCCTGTTTGTGCTATATAAGACTGTATGTGATATTTTTGCCTAAGCCTGTACCTGCCTGCCTGGCACGAGTTCTGCATTAAAAATTATGGTTAACTAAGGCCTCACTTGTTATAATTCTGATGATGGATAAACAGAAAATCAGATTCCACAATTTTTTTCAGGAATTTCTTTATGACATCTTACTGCATTGGGTCGGGGGGGGGAGAAAGATGCAGAGTGAGAAAAAGAGAGAAATACACAGACACACTTGGACAGTGATATGCAATTGGAATTTTAATAAATTAACTGAATACACTAATAACCACGCATAGGATTTGCTTGATACTATGAGAAAAGTCTGCTTTCATATTGTTCCTTTATTATTATTATTATTATTATTATTATTATTATTATTATTTATTAGATTTGTATGCCGCCCCTCTCCGTAGACTCGGGGCGGCTCACAACAATAACAAAGACAATGTAAGAACAAATCTAATAATTTAAAAAACACTAAAACCCCCATTATTAAAAACAAGCATACCCACAAACATTCCATGTATAAACTGTATAGGCCCGGGGGAGATGTCTCAGTTCCCCCATGCCTGACGGCAGAGATGGGTCTTAAGAAGTTTACGAAAGGCAAGGAGGGTGGGGGCAGTTCTGAACTCTGGGGGGAGCTGGTTCCAGAGGGTCGGGGCCACAACAGAGAAGGCTCTTCTCCTGGGTCCCGCCAAACGACATTGTTCAGTCGACAGGACCCAGAGAAGGCCAACTCTGTGGGACCTAACCGGTCGCTGGGATTCGTGCGCTGGGATTTATCCTTGTTGTGTAGGCAAAATTAAAATAATTTGTAATAATATTCTTACTAGGTCTGTCACGCCCCGAGCCAGTTCTTCCACCATCTTGTTTTTAACTTCTGTGTATGCACAGAAGCCTTTTTAAGTACTGTGTATGCACATACACACAATGTGTGAGCGCCCCCCATAGTGCGCCCCTCAGCTAACTAGCAACAAAGATAACCGGAACCCACCCGTGACCAGCATATTTTTTAAAAAAGTTTAATAAAGCAAGATAGACATTTGTAAAACTTCCAGTTTTATGTTGTGCCATTTTGCACAGAAAAATGCTAACCATATGGAGAAATGTTATTAGATATTGTTGAAGTTATATTACTCCTAGCTTCTATTCAAATGTTCACAAAAGGCCATCTGGTTGCTCAACCTGTTATTAGCTACATCATTGTAACAGGGGAAGCAATTCCATAAGAAGATTAGATATTAATTTAAAGAACCTTAGTGTAACTGAATAAGCTTCAGCCTGAAGACATACAAATGCAAAATCCACTTGCATTATTACATAAGCAATGAAAAACCTCAGAGTTTTCCAGAACTGCTAAAACACTTTCCATTGTACATAAGTCTATTTCACAGACATATCAAATCTTGTTATTTTTGAATAGAAACAGCCTTGTTTACTTTAAATCATAGTGCAATAAATACTTATAGCACTTGTGCATAAAATTGTTACTAGTGACAGTAAAAGATGAGAAGAATGCTGAAGTCTCTTATCTCCAACAAATATGTAACAAAATTTAAATTCAATCTTATTCAAAATCATTTACATCTTACTATTGTTCAGAGCCATACCACCCATCAGTTCAGAATACAGATAACCTCTCAAACTGAATAAAAAATTACTCTGTCTCTTTTGACTGAATGCTAATTTCAGTGTTCTTTTTAAAGAGAAGAAATCTTTGGCAATTTTATTTAGATCACTATGGAGTAGTATATTAACTGAACATCTTGCAACTATATAAAATAAAATAAGCTGAAGTAGACCCAGAGACAGGGTTTGAGCAATCGGTACTTTTATTCAGCTCAGAGAATAAGTGACAGCTCAGCAAGGTAAAGTGACGATTCAGCGAGTACCGACTGGCTCTGCAGGGAGAAGCCGCTTCTTTTATACTTTTGCGGTTCCCGCCAAAGCGAGAGCCGGCCGCGTCTGAGCCAATCAGGAGCGACTTCCTGCTTGGGCTCAGACAGCGCTGGAAAAGAGGAACAAACTATTTACAGCGTTACAAGGTAGCCATTTCAGGATACAACACCCCTCCCCTCATAGTTGGACCCATCCATCAAGAAAGCCACGTGACGAAGTCGTCCAATCGGTGAGGCCTTCGAGACTCTCGCGCTGACCTGCGCAGTCCATTTTCTCCTTCGCCACTGACTGTGGAGGATGGCTCGCCGCTGTTCTCCCGGTGCGGCGGACTAGGCCTGGCGGGCCCAACGAAGGCCTCGGAGGACGAGGATGGCTCGGCGTCGCTGGATGGTTCCCCCTGGCCCGATAAGTCTCTCTGCGTGTTTCTTAGTTCGGGCAATGTATAAAAGTCTGTTGAGGGGGGAGAGTCCGAGTCAGCGGGTTGTTGTAATTGGTTTTCAGTTCGTTTCCGAATGTGGTCTATGTGTCGTTTCCACAAACGACCATCCTCCAGTTTAACAATATAAGTCTTGGGTGCATTTTGCTTAACAATAATTCCCTTCATCCAGTTTACATTTCCATCAAAGCATTTTACATATACATTTTGACCCAAATACATTTCTCTTTCTGGTTTTATGCACATTTGGTTATTATTCAAACAGAACCTTGGGTTTAACCTGTCTAGTGGTGACCTCAACTTTCTCCCCATCAATAACTCTGCAGGGCTTACATGTGTGTGCGAGTTAGGGGTAATGTGCTGGGTTAATAAGAATTGGTCCAAGTTCTGTTGCACATCTCCAGGGCCTGACCTGTGCAATGCCTCTTTTGCCACCCTTACGTAACGTTCTGCCAACCCGTTAGCCCAGGGCGAGTAAGGCGAGATGAGGGCATGTCTGACCCCCAGGCCATCTAGGAATAATTCGAATTGCCTGGCTGTTAGTTGTGGTCCATTGTCAGACACCAATAGATCAGGGCAACCATGGGATGCAAACAGTCTGCTCAATACCTTGATAGTGGCACTTGTGGTTATGTTGTTCATTGCTATTATTTCCAACCATTTGGAGAAAGCATCAACCACTATTAGGAAATACTGAGACCCCACTGGGCCAGCAAAATCAATGTGGATCCTAGACCAAGGGCCAGCAGGCTGTTCCCACTCAGCCGGAGTTGTTTTGGGGGGATTGGGCCTAGACTCTTGGCACGGGTCACACTTTGAAACCCAACTTTCAATATCAGCATCAAGCCCTGGCCACCATAAATGCCCCCTTGCTAGGCTCTTCATCCTGACAATCCCAGGATGGCCCACGTGTAACATTCTGAGTACCTTTTCCCTTAGGCGTTTGGGGATGATCACTCTATCCCCCCACAGCAAACAACCTTTTACATATGACAATTCAAGCCTTTTGTTCTTAAAATCACACAATTCAGGTTTAACAATATCATTTTGCCATCCCTTTAGAACACAGTTCACTACTTGTTTCAGGATTTGGTCTTGCTGCGTGTGTGCAGCTACCTCTTTTGCTGTGGTTAGTGGGTTTTCCTCGAGTTCTATCATTAGCACGTCTGTGGTTGGAACAGGGTCTTCTACCAAGTCTGCTATGGGGCATCTGCTGAGGCCGTCTGCATGATTGATTTCCTTCCCCCCCTTGTGGGTGAGCTCATACTGATACCCAGAGAGGAAAAGGGCCCATCTGATTAGTCTTGGAGACATAAAAGGTGGAGTGGGCTTGTTGGGGGCTAGCAGGCCTAGTAGGGGTTTGTGGTCAGTGACTAGCTCAAAATTTCTTCCAAAAATGTAATTGTGAAACTTCTTTACCCCTGCCACTAATGCCAGAGCCTCCTTGTCTAACTGGCTATAATTTCTCTCCGTGCTGGTCATGGTTCTTGAAAAAAATGCTATTGGGGCCTCTGTCTGATTAGGTAGAACGTGAGCTAGGACTCCTCCTATGCCGTACGGCGAAGCGTCGCACGTGAGCCTAATGGGTAGTGAGGCACTATATTGGACTACTACACTTTTAGAAGTTAGTAAATTTTTTATTTGAGCAAAGGCTTCACGTTCAATTTTCCCCCATGTCCAGCGGGCTTCCTTCTGGAGTAAACGATGGAGAGGCTCTGCTACTGTTGCCTTCTGCTTTAAAAAAACGGAATAAAAATTAAGGAGGCCCAAAAATGCTTGCAACTCACTCTTATCTCGTGGCTCTGGGGCTTCTCTAATTGCTCTCAGCTTCTCAGTTGTGGGGTGGATACCTTCCTTATCTATTTTATATCCTAGGAATTCAATACTGTTAGTTCCCCAGACACATTTATCAGGCTTGATTCGTAACCCTTTGTCCTGTAGCCTCTTAAGTACTTCCCTTATTCTTTTGTTCACTTGTTCCTGGTTTTCCCCTGCAATTAAGATGTCATCAAAATATGGGATGGCCCCATTTACCCCTGACAATAGGCGTTCCATGATGCTCTGGAATATCCCTGGGGCTATGCTCACCCCAAACTGTAACCTCGTGCATTTGAAAGCCCCCCTGTGCGTTACAATTGTTTGAGCGTTTGCTGTTTGTTCATCGACCGGAAGTTGCTGGTAAGCCTGCGCCAGGTCGATCTTTGCGAACCTTTTCCCCTCCCCCAGGGAGTGTAAGAGTTGTTGCACAACCGGAATGGGGTAGGGGTGGTGTTGGAGTGCCTTATTCAGGGTTGATTTGTAATCAGCGCAAACTCTTAAGGAGCCATCTGGCTTCAGGGGTGTCACTATGGGAGTTTCCCATGGCCCCTGTTCCACAGGGACCAAGATACCTTGACTAATGAGTTTGTCCAGCTGTAAGTCTAGCTTGGGGAGAAGCGGGAGGGGAACCCTGCGAGGTTTCAGTCTAACTGGTGGGACCTTGGGGTCAATAGAGAAAGATATGGGGGTTCCCTTATACAATCCTAAGGTGGGGCTGAACACTTCAGGGAACTCTTTCACAAAGTTAGGCATAATATCACAGTTTACATTACACACACCCGAAATTTCAATCCCCAACGGTTCCATCCATGCTAGCCCTAGCAGGGAGTGTTTGGCCCCCGTCACAATAAGCATGGGAAGGGTACATTTGACATTCTTAAATACAATAGGTACATTTGCAGTTCCCAGGACCGAGATTACCCCCCCTTGGAAGTCTCTGATCACCAAAGAGGTTTGAATTAGGTCAGCCTCAGACACATTAGGCATATATAGCTTAAATTTTTCCCAGGGCATGATGGTATATCTCGAACCCGTATCTAGCTCCATTGAGCAAGGCTGGTTATTTAGCAACAACGAGATAACAATTTTAGCCCCCTTTTTGGTTGCCGTGTTATTCACGGAATATTGAGAGTTACCTCTATTGTAGTCTCGGTTAGCGGTGGGGTAATTCCTTTGACCCGAGTTGCGGAACGGTCTCCTTTCTCGCGATTGGGGGTGGTGGTTTTGGGGTCGCTGGTATTGTTGTGTGGCAAAAGTTTCTTCTGGTGCCGTTGCCCTGCATGCGATGGCGATGTGGCCTCTCCGGTTGCAACGGCGGCAAGTGGTGTCGCGGAACGGGCATCGATGGCGCTGGTGATTTCCCCGGCAGCCCGCGCAGGGGGCTGGATGAGTAGCTCTAGGGTGTCTCGGTTGGTCTTGCAGGAGGAGGCAGTCGTCCCCGTTGCTAGTTAGCTGGCCGCGGACGTCTGTTCCCATGGCGCTGGGAGACTCGGCGTCGATTTTGGCAATGGTTTCTCGCCTTCCGTGCTCTTTTAATTCTCTTGCCGCTGCGTCGGCTGCTTCCGCGGTTTGCGCTAATTTGATTACGGTTTGTAGAGTCGGCTCATCTTCGGTGAGGAGTTTACTTCTCACTGTGTGGTTCTTCATGCCGAAAATCAAGGCGTCGGTGAGGCGAGCTTCCGGATCTTGAAACTTGCATTGAGCGAGTACCGTTCGAAGCCGCGTTGTGAATTGGCTTATCGACTCGGTTTCTCTCTGAGCCATCATGTGAAATTGATGCCGGTAAACCACGGCTGGTCTGGTTGGTTTAAAATGGCTCGCTAGTTTCTGTTGAAGGACGTCCCACGCTGTGGCTCTTGCTTGTTCTGGTTCGGTGAGAGTTTGGGCAAGTCTACGGATCTCTGCGCCGCAGTAGTTTAGAAAAATAGCCCGTCTGCGATCGGCTCCGGCGTCCTGCATTCCCGCCGCCTCGAGGAATATCTCGAAGGTGGCCATGTACTCGTCCCAAGTCATTTTCTCGGCATCGAAAAGTTCTGGAGCCTGGCCGATCTGGATTTTGTCCATGTTGCACGCGAAGTTCTTCCGTTCGTTCGTCGCCAGTGAAGTAGACCCAGAGACAGGGTTTGAGCAATCGGTACTTTTATTCAGCTCAGAGAATAAGTGACAGCTCAGCAAGGTAAAGTGACGATTCAGCGAGTACCGACTGGCTCTGCAGGGAGAAGCCGCTTCTTTTATACTTTTGCGGTTCCCGCCAAAGCGAGAGCCGGCCGCGTCTGAGCCAATCAGGAGCGACTTCCTGCTTGGGCTCAGACAGCGCTGGAAAAGAGGAACAAACTATTTACAGCGTTACAAGGTAGCCATTTCAGGATACAATTCCAGGGTAAAATGTGCAAAAGAAACCTAGAACAATGAAATACTGTACATATTTGGTAAATACAAAGAGAGAGCATTCAAATAAATAATCACCTTTATATTATTCCCTGCTCTATTCAATATTATGGGTTCTCAGCTTAAATACCCTCTCAATAAACTTAGCAGTTCTGCTCACATTAAATGTTAGATTTAGACCCCAATGGGCTATTCTTTCAAGTGGAAATATTAAATATCTAAGCCTAAAAGGGACATGGGGTAATAGTCAAATAGGCAACAAATTGTCAAAATTGGTAGCGCCATCTCCACCCCTGCCCCTGTCATAAGTGGCGTTCCCCAGGGAAGCGTACTAGGTCCTACTGTCTTCATTTTCTACATCAATGATCTCTGTGACCATATTGAAAGCAACTGTGTTCTTTTTGCCGACGGTGTGAAACTTTTCAACACCACTGATAACACACTCACCCTCCAGAAAGACCTGGACTTTGTCTCAGACTGGTCTAACACCTGGCAACTTCAAATATCAACCAACAAATGCTCTACCCTCCACATTGGCAAAAAGAATCCTAACCGCACATACGAACTGAATAAACAACCTCTCATGGCTAACCCACATTCTGTAAAAGACCTTGGAATACTAATATCGAATGACCTAAGTGCTAAAGCCCACTGCAACAATATAGCCAAAAAAGCCTCTAGAGTTGATAACCTGATCCTACGCAGCTTCTGCTCAGGCAATCTCACTCTACTCACAAAAGCCTACAAAACTTTTGCCAGACCCATCTTAGACTACTGCTCATCTGTCTGGAACCCATACCACATCTCAGACATCAACACCCTTGAAAATGTCCAAAGATATTTCACCAGAAGAGCCCTTCACTCCTCCACTCGAAACAGAATATCCTACGAAAATAGACTTACAATCCTAGGCCTAGAAAGCCTAGAACTACAGCGTCTAAAACATGATTTGAGTATTGCCCACAAGATCATATGCTGCAACGTCCTACCAGTCAATGATTACTTCAGCTTCAACCGCAACAACACAAGAGCACGCAACAAATTCAAACTCAATACGAACCGCGCCAAACTTGACTATAAAAAATATGATTTCAACAATCGAGTTATCGAAGCGTGGAACTCATTACCGGACTCAATTGTGTCAACCCCTAACCCCCAACATTTCTCCCTTAGACTCTCCACGATTGACCTCTCCAGATTCCTAAGAGGCCAGTAAGGGGCGTACATAAGTGCACTGATGTGCCTTTCGTCCCCTGTCCAATTGTCTTTCCTTTCTTTCACCTATCTTATATATTCTCTTCCTGTCATATATCCTCTCCTCTAAGCCCACTTTCACCCTTTTATATTATCACATGTCTATTTTTTCCCTATATACTTGCGTATTGGATAAATAAATAAATAAATAAATAAATAAATAAATAAATAAATAATATCTACAATGGCTGACGCATTGCATATACATGTGCTCTCATGATATGACCGGTGATGACAGCATTCACAAAATCCAACAATCCAAATCCGAGTCTATTGGAAAAATAGCCACTTCCTAGAAATTGCACCCCTCATTGACATGTATTTTTTTCAATTTGGAAAATGGGCCATTATTTTTAGCTAATCAATTTAAAGATGTAGAAGAATAACAGGCTGACCTAGAAGGTGGAGTTAAACATGGGATAAGTTTGGAGTCATTGTGTTGCCACAGAGGACCAGGTCTAGCCCCATGAATTCTGTTGAGCTTTATCTAGCACCAATTTAGCTTGTTACTGTTTAATGGACTAGATTCCTGTGTATAAGTAAAACAAATAACTCTTCCATGCTTTGAGCTCAACAAATGTTCCTGATTATTTGTGCCTAATGAAAGATATATTATTGTCAATAACTCTATGTATATTTGGTCGCTGAAATATAATGCTCTCTCTTTTAAAATTTCCTTTGTCTGGAAAAAAGTTGAGAATAAATATTAGGTGGAAAACCTATGCTATGTAAGGTATCTTTGGTAAGTTGGCTTACTCAGGAGATGGGCTGAGCCATAACTGTTCAAAATATAAATATATTTTAAACTAGCCTATCAGTGTTCATTTAATCAATCACTATAGTAAACTTCATTGAACTAATTAGGTAATAATGTTTACATTTTAAATTGTAGATACAATATCTGAAACATATACTGTATGTGTTAATCTCTATCATGCTTTCAAGCAACCCTAAGTAAAGAAAATGAACTTTATTTTAAATAAACTTGAAAGTTGCAGTTAATCTGTATATGGTGAATTTTTATTTTGTCAGTCTTTAAATTGCTGCTGCAGATATTCCACAAGAAAAAAATTAAAAGCATATAATCCATTTCTTTAAATTTATTTCCAACAACCAGTACAGTCCTTTCTAGTTGCAAGATGATATTTCATATAGCAAGCCCAGCAAAATTAAATGTCATTTCCATTAAATTCGAACTATGAAGAGGAAACTATACCAGCTCTGTTACAGATTAACACACAGGATTCCAAATAATAAACTATAGTAACTACTAAACACTACACACAAAACCAATTTCATAAATAGGCCAGTGTAATTTCTGTGCATGCTTGCACATTTAACAGAAACACTCATATCAAAATAATTTCAATAACGAGCCAAGAATTTGTGAATGTGATTAAGATAAAAAGTATTTATTGAATTAAGCCTCTCTCTCTCTCTCTGTGTGTGTATGTGTGCGTGCGTGATAGGTATCACAATTCATCTTTTATTTTACTCCCTTACCTCTTCTATTTCAAACTGGAATATATTCTGATGGCTTCATAATATGGTTTTCATTATTATTATTATTATTATTATTATTATTATTATTATTATTATTTTATTGGATTTGTATGCTGCCCCTCTCCGCAGACTTGGGGCGGCTAACAACGATAAAAACAGCATGTACAATCCAATTAATAAGACAACTAAAAACCCTTATTATAAAAACCAAACATACACGCAAACATACCATGCATAACTTGTAATGGCCTAGGGGGAAGGAATATCTTAACTCCCCCATGCCTGGCAATAAAGGTGGGTCTTGAGTAATTTGCGAAAGACAAGGAGGGTGGGAGCTGTTCTAATCTCTGGGGGGAGTTGATTCCAGATGGCCGGGGCCGCCACAGAGAAGGCTCTTCCCCTGGGGCCCGGCAAACAACATTGTTTGATCAACGGGACCCGAAGAAGGCCAACTCTGTGGGACCTTATCAGCCGCTGGGATTCGTGCGGTAGAAGGCGGTTCTGGATGTATTCTGGCCCAATGCCATGTAGGGCTTTAAAGATCATTACCAACACTTTGAATTGTGACCGGAAACCGATCGGCAGCCAGTGCAGGCCACGGAGTGTTGCAGAAACGTGAGCGAATCTAGGGAGCCCCACGATGGCTCTCGCGGCCGCATTCAATATGTTCCTAGTCAGATGTGCAATTACACATACATTGGTTGACTGAAATTTAATGCATACAATCTTTATCATTTAATTAAAAGAGGAAATTTATAAATAATAAAACCAAAAAAGCTATCCTTGACTTGAGATCATGTTACCTGAATTGACTGTTTTTATATAATCACTGCCATTTGCAACACATTTCTTCCAACAATGGACAAACTTATTAAGACCTCCACACTATTCTGACAATTGTTTCCTCCTGTTCGTTTGATCAAAGAACTACACATAAGGGTTTTCCTTCAATGTTTTGAAAAATCAGAAGTCACATAGCAGATCTATACTACAGTTTATACTACAGTTTATAGTGGATAGGGTAAGACAACAAGATTCAACTTCAAAATTGCCTGTTGGGTAGCTGGTAAGGTCTAGTGTTGTCACGTTGCAGCAAATTTTCCTTCTGTTTCTCAACTTTATTCAATTACTATTTCGAGGCTTTGAGTGTTGAAAAGTAGTACTTGAGTTAAGTACTCAGCTTTAGAGAAATCCATGTGAATAACACTAACTGCCTTTCACAAAAACTGTAATCATAGTCCAAGCCATGGTTTTGAGGGTGTTTTTTTTCATTGTAGGTGGCTTTGTAATAATGTAATAATATAGGGTGCATTCCAAAAGTAATGCAATTGAATTTCCCGCACTGCTCCTATTGGTCGGAGTGGGACCGAAGCACTTGGAGTAGGTGGGGGGGATGCTAAGCTTGCAGCGAAACCGGTCTCAGTGCTCTCCAAGCTGTGGAAGCGGCAGGACATCAGTTATTGTAAATCTCTGCACACCGACCGTGTCACGAAAAAACCAATTGAGTGGAAATTTCAAGTGAACTTTTGCAACGTATAGAAATTGAACCTGATTATTTGGACAACGTCATCACTGGTGATGAAACCTGGGTTTTTGAACACGACCCAGAAACAAAGCGCCAAAGTTCTGAGTGGCACACCGACCAGTCCCCCAAGCCTAAAAAGGCAAGAATTAGCAAATCAAAAGTGAAAACAATGCTCATTGTCTTTTTCTACAGTAAAGGAGTGGTCCATAAGGAGTTTGTTCCTCAAGGACATACAGTTAACGCTGCCTACTACATGGATGTGCTGGAAAGACTCAGAAAAAGAGTCATCAGGACGAGAAAAGACATCTCCGCTACCTGGCAACTTCATCATGACAACGCGCCTTGCCACAACGCGCTACGAGTCCACAAGTTCCTGGCCAAACACCAGGTGCCGATGCTGCCCCCCCATCCCACCCCCACCCCTATAATCCTTACGTCATCCCAGCAGACTTCATTTTGTTCCCTCGGATTAAGGCAGCCCTGAAAGGAACCCGTTTTTCATCCATAGAAGAGATCCAATCAGCTGTGATGCGAGCAGTCCCCGAAGACACGTACCGGTCATGGCAGTGTCGCTGGAAAAAATGTGTAGAGGCCCAAGGACAGTACTTTGAAGAATTTTAACTGTTTGTGAAAATTTGTTCAATAAATTACTTTTAAAAAATTGCATTACTTTTGGAACGCAACCTATATTCCATGGACGGCTGATTCATTTCTGGGTCATAAAGATGAGCCCATGTTTCAGTTGATATCATCATACTGTAAAGAAATATTTCACTTAATTCTCATAGCATGAGATCTGTTGACAAGTTTCAATTCTTGAAACTTTCATCTCAGCGCTCTGCATGCAAGAAGCAGAGTTTACACAAACCTTCAAATATTAAAGAATACAAGTAGAGATAGTCCTTGATTTATGACCACAATTGAACCCAAAATTTATGTTGCTAAGTGAAACATTTATTAGTGAGTTTTACCCTATTTTACAAACTTCATTGCCACTGTTGTTAAATGAATCACTGCTACTGTTAAGGTTGTAATACAATTGTTAAGTGAATCTGGCTTCCCCTTTGACTTTGCTTGTCAGAAGGTGGCAAAAAGTTATCACATGATTCTAGGACATTGCAACTGTCATAAATATCAGTTAGTGGCCAAACATGCAAATTTTGGTCATGCGACCATGAGGATGCTGCAAAAATTGTAGGTGTGGAAAATAATCATAACACATTTTGTTGAATGCTTTGCTGAACTTTAAATATACTATGTCCATAACATTTTCCTGTGTTCTTAATCAATTCAGCAATCTTTCTCATGACAAACTTATTGTTTGCTATTACAAGTCATTCTTTTTATTCTTGATCATATAAATCAGTTTTTCCCAGTTACACCAGTGTCATTTTATTATCATAAATAATTTGTATTCAGGACTGATTTTAAACTTGGAGTGTCTTTTTCAGTTGTCAAAGATTCAATCATATCTGTTACCTAAATGTATTGATCAATCCTTGTTGCAGGTTTCCACTTTGGAACAATAGCAACACAACCTTTCACATCAGATAAAAGTGAAATAGCAGATACTAAAAATATATTCTATTGGGAACCTACTTGAGGCATTACGTATCATTCAACCCTGATACTGAGCTGAGCGTATCTGTAAAACAGTTCAATAACCAAATACAGTAATACCTCATGATACGAACTTAATTGGTGCAAGGAGGAGGTTCGTAAGACGAAAGGTTCGTAAGGAAACAATGTAAAGTCAATTAATCCGTGCAACCAAAAAAACCCCCGCAAAAAAATGGCTTTCGGCGACTGCTGGGAAGCCGCGCGGCTGTTTTAAAAGGTGACAGCCGGCCTGGGGGGCTTCCCAGCACCCCCCCAAACCCGGGTTTGGGGTTCGGGGGGTGCTGGGAAGCCCCCCAGGCCGGCTGCGACCTTTTAAAACAGCCGCGCGGCTTCCCAGCTGTCTCCTGAAGCCGAACGCCAAAGCCAAACTTCCGCGTTTGGCTTCGGGAGACAGCTGGGAAGCCGCGCGGCTGTTTTAAAAGGTCGCAGCTGGCCTGGGGGGCTTCCCAGCACCCCCCCCCCGAGCCCCGAACCCGGGGTTCAGAAAATTTTTGCCTCTTCTTACGAACTTTGTTCGAGTTACGAACCGGCGTTCGGGAGGCTTCTGGGAAGCCCCGCCGCCCGGCTGTCACCTTTTAAAACACCCGTGCGGCTTCCCAGCAGTCTCCGAACGCCGGTTCGTAACTCGAAAAAAGTTCGTAAGAAGAGGAAAAATTTTTCTGAACCCCAGGTTCGTATCACGAGTTGTTCGTAAGATGAGGGGTTCGTATCTTGAGGTACCACTGTAGTCATATGGACCTTAATAACTATTACTCAGGGCTCAAATTATAGGAATTCTTAAGACGTTTCTCTCCTGGGTCCATTTTAGAAAGACAGCATATTTCCTTGTTCACTACTCCTTTACCATTACCTATCCACCTTAAAATATATTTTAAATTAATGTTGTCTTTTGTCAAGTCGTGAAACTGGCATACATCTTTATTTCTGTTTATCCATCTCTCTTTCTCTCCTTTTATCCACCCATACACCTACCATATATACCAGAACAATGAGTGTTCTTTAACGCTCAAGGTTCTTAAAGTCATTGAGATGGTTTAGATTCAGGCAGCACCTAAACTGAGATATATATGTACATATACATGTATTTATGTATGTGTATTGTATATGTATACACACAAACACAAATACAGAAAGTTGTTTTGCATTTCTCTCACTATGCTCAAAATACATATTTTGGAAAAAGAAAAAAATATCTTTCATTCAGTTTCAAAAATATTAGGATATAATACTTTACTTATCAATACAATAAAACACAAATTACAAGACCTTTATGAAGGTGATATTATACATTATAT
The DNA here is from genome assembly GCF_031021105.1 of Erythrolamprus reginae. NCBI lineage: Eukaryota > Metazoa > Chordata > Lepidosauria > Squamata > Dipsadidae > Erythrolamprus > Erythrolamprus reginae. Next base: position 18,312,301 of record NC_091955.1, on the reverse strand, counting down.
AATTAATACTGCTAAATTATTGACCTAGAAGGTGCAGCTTTCCTCTTAGAAAAAGTCATAATTCCTGGCAATTTTTCATATTTTTTTTAAAAAACTATAAAATAAAATGTTACAGTGTCAAATATAAAATAAAATATTAATGATATCATAGTGACATTACTCCAGATATAAAAATTTGTATCTTTATTTTTATCTGGTTCCGAAGTGAGCTCTCATTATAATAAAAAAGAGAATTAATGAACTTATTTTGGGATGGTAAAATTCCTTGTATTCTTTAAAACTCTTTAGCATCCTTATTTTAATCTTGACTAATTATTTTATCAACTTTGCACCAATCTAAAACAATTCTGGCTTTGTTACACCTACTTAAAACTTTTGGCTTTCACTTTTGCTTCTTTACATTCATATCACATATACCAGGCTGCATTTATACTTTTATGTTTCTTTTCGAAGTCAATATACAACCAGGCAATATACAACCAGGCAATATACAACCAGGCAACGTGCGCAAACCTGGGGTCCATCTACTTTTGTTGCATTCTGAAATGTTTGGGATATTCAAAAGCACTGTGTTGCCTTTGGGGCATGTTAAGCCATTTCAAAGCATTCCAAAGCAGATAAGAAGACATTATGACCTAAGACAGTGATGGCGAACATATGACATGGGTGCCACAGGTGGCATGTGGAGCCATATCTGCCAGCATGCGAGCCGTTGCCCTAGCTCAGCTCCAAAACGCATGTATGTACTGGCCAGCTGATTTTTGGCTTACACAGAGGCTCTGGGAGGGCATTTTTGGCTTCTGGGGGAATGGAGAGGGTGTTTTTGGCCTCCCCAGGCTCCAGGGAAGCTTCTGGAGTCTGGGGAGGGTGAAAAACAGGCCTACCAGGCCTATCAGAAGTTGGGATATGGGCTGTTTCTGGCCTCCAAAGGGCCTCTGGGATGCAGGAGAGGCAATTTTCACCCTCCCCAGGCATTGAAAAAAGGTTCGCCATCGCTGACCTAAGGGATTAGCTTTGTTTTGTTTTGGCTTTTTTTTCCTAAAGGCATCTGTCTCTTACTGTAATTAAAATCTTTATTAGTAAACTCATTTTAATATTACAAAAATTGTACCATTATAGACTTGATGCTAGAACAGTCAATGGCAGGGGTGTCAAACTTGATTTCATTGAGGGCAGCACTAGGATTGTGTTTTACCTTGAGGGTGGGCATGGCCAGGATGAGCATCATGTAATGGTGCCTGTGGTGGCCTGAGCGCTCTGCCAGTTAAAACTCAATTTTTGGCTGCAATGGCTTCTTGCAACCATCTTCAAGTGAAAATGGAGCTCAGGAGGGCCACGTGCAGACCTTGCGAGCTCTGTTTTTGCTGGCAGAGACACCACAAGCAAGTCCTTTGCTGTTTCCAGGATGCCCTGTGGGTCAGATCTAAGCCGCTCGTGGGCCAGACTTGGCCTTCAGGCCTTGAGTTTGGCACCTCTGGTCAATAGTCTCAAAGTCCTTCATAATAAGTAAGTAAGTAAGTAAGCAAGTAAGTAAGTAAATTTCACCTAAATTTAATTTGTAAATTTAAACATATTTGCAACCTTTTTTAAAAAAAAGTAGTTTTCCTAATTTTCTGTTTGTGCCTGGCATACAAAGGACAAACTTCCAACAGAAACTAAGCTGTTTTTTCTTCCTGCTAAAATATCTAAAGAAGTAACAAATTTTATTGCTTGGCTTATGCAACCTGGTCGGAGGCCAAAGCTGATCTGAATACATAATACATAATTCACACATATACATGGCTTTTAAATAGCCAGAGCAGAATTTTGATTTAAAAGTCTTTAGAAACTGATACATGATTCAGAAGGATAATAATTAAAACATACATAAAATAACATCCATATACTAGATTAGCCTATTTAAACGAGAAAAATGTAAGTGTTTACAGTAAGTTTATTTATTTATTTATTTATTTATTTATTTAATTTTTATGTTCCAAATAATGTCTCACTGTATCAAAAGTACACTATCAAGGTGACAGTATGTGTTACGACCTCCAATCTCTTCATTTGTAACATTTGTCCATCTATCAGTTAAAAATACTGTTTATGGGAACTTGGGAAGGATGATTTCACGAGGGAGCAGATACAGCCACAAAGCATTCTTTCGAGAAGTTCAAACCCATCATATGTCCACCACCTGGGCAGAAGCGTTAAAAGGAATTGCCACGCTGGCACAACCTGAGTGGGCAACATGACAAGTTTGTGGGTGGGGGCAAGGCATGTGGACTTTCAACTGGGTAGGAAGCTCGGATTCAGTTTTCCCAGTGTAGGTGCCAGGATGGCTCCAGAAATAAATTGGAACATTGAGGAGTACATTGACTTGGACTCGGATTTAAATTTGGATGTTACCTGGAACCTTGACATATGCATTCCTTTTTGCTCCTAATTAAATGATTACTTGTCCTGATTAGGTGGCACTTACATTGTTAATAGTAACATAGAAAACTGATGGCAGAAAAAGACAATGGTCCATTGAGTTTACCTTTTGAGATTTTGTAATTATTATTACCGGTATTTTAATTTTTGTAATGATGAACAAGCCCTCTATAGCGGGATTAAGATCTCCTTTTTTTTAATGGCAATCCCTCTATTTTGTTTGCTTTCAGAGCTGCCTGGTCATGTTGTTTAACACATTTTGCAATACTTTAATCTACTTTGAGCACACCTAAACCCCTTTCTTCTGCTGTTCTGTTCTTCTTTTGAAATCTCCAATCTATTATTTTAATTATTTTCATTGGTGATGGGTGGTTTTTTTTAAATGTCTCACTTGTAGAGAGAATATAAATTATTGATTAGCCAAAAGCAGTTTTCTCGACACTTACATGCAATTCTATATACTGTATGTTTATTCAGAAAGAAGCCTGAGTGAGCCCAACATATAATGAGCCTAACAAATAAAACCTGGAGTCTATAGGATTGCAACTTGAGTCAATGGACTGCTATTTACTCAGTAGCGTGATTATTGTAATAGCTTCTAACCACCATCCAAAAGGGAATGCATGACAAAGAAATGTGATAATTCAATCCTAAAATGTATATTGCCTTGAACAGTTTCTGGAGACACATAACAAGAAATACTATGGAAAGCAGCTTATAGGTTTTGATGACAAAAAGTATCCAATACCAGGGAGTATTTTGAAAAATATATCTTATCGGACAAGTTATTACAATTGAATGAATATTGTGTAGAAATGCTAATGATAAAATTGGTCCACTATTTCTGAGGAGGAACTACTGAAATTGTTCTCTGTCTAATATGAGCTAAAATTCCTGTATGACTTACATCCCGTAGTCATGTACTTTGTTTGCTTTAAGGCACAAAAACGTAAGAATAGAGGTATTAATGAGATATGTCATAGAAATGGCATGTTTTACTGATTTGAAGCATTGCATTATAGCTTATATGACTGTTCCCTTTTTTCCCCTTTCCAATTTGTTCCATTAAAGGTTATTATGGAAGAAAAATATCACAAGGCAAACCAAGGCAAAAGAAACAGACATTATTCTCAAAGATCCATCCTGATACATTATTTTGCATCTATCTATATATCTATAGAAGGAGTTCCGTATGTATTAGAGAACAAACAAAAGTATACAATATCACCCAGAGAAGAACTGATGGCAGGTGGACCATTAGTCATACAATGGTCCACCTGCAATGAAAGAGACCTAAAACAAGATGGATAGACAACATCCGCAAGTACTACGGGCCCAACTGACAAAAGAAAGCTCAAGGCTGTATTGGTTGGAGATATGTGGAAGAAGCCTTCATCCTGCAGTGGATAGACAATGACGATGATGATGGTGATATTATTTTCCATCTGCTAATTCTACAAACAGGAACAGTCCTATTATAAGCCATGTTTCATTTATTCCATTTCTAGGGCTGCTTAGATTAGATTAGATTAGATTTATTGGATTTATATGCCACCCCTCTCCGCAGACTCAGGGCGTCTCACAACAATGGCAAAAACAGTACATAGTGACAAATCTAATATTTACCAATCTAATTAAAGTTTTAGGTTAAAAAAATCATAAAAGCAACCCCAATATATATAAAAAACAAGCACACAATCATACATCAAAACAACATGGGCAAGGGGGAGATGTTTCAATCCCCCCATGCCTGATGGCAGAGGTGGGTTCTGAGGAGTTTACAAAAGGCAAGGAGGGTGGGGGCAATCTTAATCTCAGGGGGGAGCTGATTCCAGAGGGTTGGAGCCACCACAGAGAAGGCTCTTCCCCTGGGTCCCGCCAGATGACATTGTTTAGTCGACGGAACCTGGAGAAGGCCAACTCTGTGGGAACTAACCGGTCGCTGGGATTCGTGCGGCAGAAGGCGGTCCCAGAGATAAACAATTACAATTTCTTACTTATACAATTCCATATTACTCATCCAAAGAATTTTTTTTACAATATCACAAGGTGTTCGTCGAATAAACTGTAGTAATCTTGTCCACAGACAACCCTAAATCATGAATCATGACTGCAAACACGTACATACATCATGCTACAACAAAGCCAAACAAGCTACAACAAAACTATTGTTTGTGATGACATATGAACCTGTTGTGGTTGGCTCTGGGCCAGCTCCTGCCCCAAGGACCGTGGGGGTGGATGTGGGTGAAACATCCAAATGTCACAGGCCTGTTTTGTTGCCGACAGAGTTGGGAAGTGAATTATCATCTGAAGAAGGGAGTGACTGTGCAATGGGACCTTCAGAGGGGGGCCTGGCAGGCAGCCCAGGAAGAAGCCACTCATCATCTTCCTTATCTTCAATAGACTCTGATGAGGAAGCTGTGATAGACCCACACATGCGTAGAGCTATGCATAGAAGAGAACAGCTTCGCAGATATTACAGGAGATAATAGAGTCCACCTGTGGCTGGGTGGGGTTCAAGTAATTAGGGCTGCTGTTAAATGGGCAGCGTGCTGGCCTCGCAGTGTGGAAGATTATCTGATCATACTTATGGAGTTTGCATTTCGTTCCGAATTTTCTCAGGACCTTGTGTTTGGATTTCAGGACTCTGACCATAAATCATAGTGAGTTTACAATGTCTGAAGAGGAGAAACTGTGACGAATTCACACCTAATGGTTAATTGACTTGAGTTTGTTGTTTTTGTTATTTCACGGCATTCAAGTTTGTTTGTTTTTACAAGTGAGCCCTTTGAATTCAAAAGAGGGTTTTTCTTCTATTTTTCTTTGGATAAAGAAACTATTGTTGCCTTATCCTGTGTGTGTGTGTCTGTTTTTGCTACTTTTGCATTTAATTGAAGGCTTGTGCCAGGAGCCGACAGAACATGAACCTATCTATATTAGCAGTACCAATAGCACTTAGACTTATAAACTGCTTTACAGTGCTTTACAGCCCTCTCTAAGCAGTTTACAGAATCAGCATATTGCAGTGATGGCAAATCTTTTTTCCCTTGGGTGCCAAAAAAGCGTATGTGCGCGCTATCGCGCATTCACGAATACCCACATAGTTCAATACTTGGGGAGGGTGAGAACAGCTTCCCCCACACCCCAGAGGTCCTCTAGAGCAGTGATTATCAACCTTTTTTGAGTCGCAGCACATTTTTTACATTTACAAAATCCTGGAGCACACCACCAAACAAAATGACATTCTAAGACACTCTCCCCTCTTTTCCCATCCGTCTCCTCCCCTCTTGTTTTTTTTTTTTTTGTGTGTGTGTGTGTGTAGACACTCTTGAACCATTTCCCAAAACAGGTGAGGGCTGGGCTTTATTTCTCTCTTATTCTTTGGGTGCTTTTCATTGTATGCTTTAAATCAAGAGTCACTTCTCTCTCTCTTTTGTTTCTCTCTCTTTCCTCATTCTCTGCCTCAATCATTTTCTCATTTCTTTTCTCTCTCCTCCTGCCTTCCTCTCCTTTTTTCTCTCTTTCTCTCTCTTGATTTCTTTCTCTTTCTCTCTCTCTCTCTCTCTTTCTCTCTTGCTCTCTCTCTATTTCTCTCCCCCCTTTTTTTCTCTCTTTCTCTCTCTCTGTCTCTCTCTCTTTTTTCTCTCTCTCTTTCTTTCTCTTTCTCGTACACCACGCCGGCAACAGCGGCATCGGGCAGTAGCCGCAGGATGCGGGCAGGGCGGTTGGCTGCGAGCGGGAGCTCCAGGGCGGAGGCACCGATGGCGGCAGCTAGACGTGTTGGTGGATGCCATATATGCTGGCGCTGCACTGGGCATGGGCACGGGAATGGCACCTCCATCCCGGCCCACCCAGTGGGCCAGTGCCAGCCCCGCAGCACCAGCATGTACGGCGTCCAGCAACACGTCCAGCTGCCACCATCGGTGCCTCCACCCTGGAGCTCCCACTCGCAGCTGACGACCCTGCTGCCGCCCTGAGGCTACTGCCCGATGCCGCTGTTGCCGGTGTGGTGTATGCTGTGCCACCATGGCTTATACCTAACCTTTATTTTTGTTTTTCATTGAAAAGACTGAAAGTCAGTTAAAGACTGTACAGGATCAGGGGTGAGTTCTAACCTATTTCACTGCCGGTTCGCTTCCTCTTGCGCCACATGGTTGTGCCTCATGGGTGCATGCTTTGTGCACATGTGCATGTGCAGTGCCAAAAAATCAGAGGGGGGAGCGAAAAACAAGATGGCGACCACATGTACTGTGCTGGAAATCAGCTTCTGCGCATGCGCATGAGAAAAATAAAAAATTCAAAAAAGATGACAGCACCCACAGAGCGGCATTGACCAAATCAGATCGGTGACATCATTGTGATGTCACTAGAGCGTTGCTACCGGTTCAGGAAAACCAATCCAAAACGGGAGGAACCCACCCCTGTTCAGGATACAGAAACAATAAAAGAACAGGAAAATTATTAACATTTCAGATTTTCACATCACCCTCCATTCTACATACATTCTACCAGATTATCATTTCTCATAACCTATTCAATGCCACTAAATGATATATTGTAATTCACTTAAACTGGCATTTATTTCAGATGATCAAAGGCTATTCAAAATTATTTAATTTTTGAACACATTATTCCAAACAAGTATATCTCATTTTATGCATCTAGTCAAAACATGAAGCTATCTTATTGCATGGATATATTTTGGTCATTTTAAATTTTCAATCTTAAATTTTTATAGAGTCTAACAATGACAAATGATGTCATTTGTAAATTGCTGTAAATTCCATTACATGCATTTTAAATTTATACATATCACACACTTGGTGGCATTTTAGACATAACAAATTATAGTGAATTTAATACCTTAAGAATAAATTTATCAAAAGATGTGGTCATAAGGAAGCATGTAAGAATAATTGTATATGTTTCAGTGGTGGAATTCAAACTTTTTTACTACTGGTTCTCTGGGCGTGGCTTGGTAGGCGTGGCATCGCGTGACTTGGTAGGAACTGCAGCGGAAGGGTACTGTAAACTCTCTGTTCCCACCACTCTCCAATGGAAGGATACTGCAAAATCCCCATTTCCTCCCAATTAGCTGGGACTCAGGAGGCAGAGAATAGATGGCATGCAAGGCCACTCAGAGTGGTATTTACCAGTTCTCCAAACTACTCAAAATATCTGCTACCTATTCTCCAGAACTGATCAGAACCTGATGAAACCCACCTCTGATATGGATGTATGTACATATGGATGTATGCATTTATACTATTATTTTAATTACCACATTCTGTTTTAAGGTACAATACTTTGTTCCAAAAGTTGAAATATCCCCGACTATTAAGTGTACAAATATTTTTTCTCTATCAAACAGCACCTTTTGATGCCAAGAATTAGTCTTGGTACCATTAATACTATTATTAGATAAAAATTGAACATTTGCATTACAGGCACATCTTCCTAGACAGGCACAGGATATTTGTGATTGGTTTATTCCACTTAGATTTGTATGGAGTTATAGTTTTGCAATTAGATTTTGAAGCATGTGGTTTAGTTTTAATGACAGCACGTACGTTGTTTTATTATAATCTTACCTTTATGATAATCAGCATGTTTGGAATTTTGAAAGCTTTTTAATGGGCATGCTCACAAAACAGCTATCATTATAGCTAGGTGCATACACAAAGAATAAATCTACCAAAAAGCAAACTAATGGAATTGCTCATGCCTTTCAATCCATGGCTTACTTCTTCTTTTTTTTCCTAGACACTTTATAAAATATAGCAATGGACATATATGCAGCCTCACTACTATCATTTTTATTTCCTAAGAATGCTTGTAGAAAATGTACAACGCCCCAAAGCAATCCTGGAAGTACAGATTATTGTTGAGGCTGGTACTTCGCTGTTTAGCTTTCTACTTCATTTTTTTTTATTACAAAAATCCAAATAGGTAACGAAAGGATCAGGTAAGAATTGAGTCAATCAGACAGAATGGTGAAATGCCTGCAAGCAAATTGTACCTCCGAATGGAAACTTGCTATGCAAGTTACAGATTTTTCTGCAACTTTTATTTCTATTCCATTCCTTTAATGCCAGGCGATCGCCCTCATTCTGATCAAACTTTTAGTTTATCTTGAAAACAGGTGGGAAAAGGGCCTCTTTTCATTTCATGGGAAACATACAGATTGCATGCAAACTGAATCTTTTTTTCCAATCTGGAAGATTCAAATATAATTAGCAAGGCAGTATGGCATTGTGTCTTATGCCACAAAAAGAAATACTACAGTGAAAGAAAAGAAATAGTGACAAGTCACTACCAATAACAGAAAGTAGTTATTTGTTATTATCTTCTAAACATCTGTTGCACAAAACATAATTTGCTCAGTTATTCACACTATACATTCTATGATTCAATTAAACATTATTCTCAGTGCAAATGCATTCTGTTTTAAAAGTCTGTTATTCAAAATAAATTATTTTAAACATTCCAAGTGATTTCCAGAATCTCCAGTTATTTTCAAGATTCTGAACTGCTCAATACACATGGAATTGGTTACACATTATCAGAAAATAGTTACGTTTAGCACTTTTCAGAATATTAAAGAGCTTAAACCCACTAACTCCACACAAAACATATGCTGTTTTACTTAATTTTGATCAACTTAAACATAAAAATGCTTATATGCTTGCAAGTAAGTTTAGCACACCATATGGTTTAATTACTCCGTTAGGTACAATGCTGAAAAGTTAATAGCAATTATGTTGCTAAGACATCAGAATGAATGTCTCCATTGCAATATTTGACTAAGGATATTTGTCTCATATCTGATGACTGTGAGGTCAGAGCAATCATTTTCTGCTTGGGTTGCATTACTGCTATGGTACTAGTTAGCAGATGTTGTCTCTGAACAAGTCACTATGTACCATACTGGATGTTAAGATAAAAATCAGTAGAGCAACAGAACTACAGTCTAGTTTTGTTTTTAAACGGTTTCATTTTTCCTAAATTCTTAGAGAATTTTTGTTTATTATATTTGTAAAATATTTTAGGCCAGTTTAGTGATGCTAGGCATCTCTATCTGATATACAATAGAACGTTATCTCTGTCTGCATGCATGCATACTTAGGCAAACCAGTAGCGACCTGCCAATGACATCACAATGACATCACACAACTGGTTTGGTTGGTGCCAGTCTGCGGGTGGCACCATCTTTTTTTAATTTTAATTTTTAAAATTATTTCTTCTGAGCATTTGCAGAAGCCGAGTTTCTGGCACTATGCATGCAATTGCCATCTTGTTTTCAGTTTATTTTGTTTTGTTATTTATTTATTTATTTGCATTTTTTTTTCTTCTGAGCATGTGCAGAAGCATTTTATTTTCCTGAGCAAGTGCAGAAGCCGAGTTTCTGTCACAGTGCATGTAATTGCCATCTTGTTTATGGCTTTTTAATTTTTTTAAAAAATCGGCACTGCGCATGCATGCCTGCGGGGCGTATACACACCCATGAGGTGCAGAAGGAAACAAACCGGCAGAGAGGTAAGTTAGAACCCACCTCTTTACTTAGGTGATAAGAGTTGTCACAGCTTTTCTTATCAATGTAATTTAATGATTCAGTAATTATTTATTTTTCAGTAATTATATATTTTTCAGTCCCTCTGTTTTTTAGGACAGGTATATTACACTATCTTTTTCAGTGTTTATAGGCATCAAATCTTTCTGTCTCTTCTCCCACAGTTTAGCTAGTTAAATAGATATTTCACTAATTTATTTATTTATTTTTATTTATTTATTAGATTTGTATGCCGCCCCTCTCCGTAGACTCGGGGCGGCTCACAACAATAACAAGAACAATGTAAGAATAAATCTAATAATTTAAAAAACGCTAAAAACCCCATTATTAAAAGCAAACATACACACAAACATACCATGTATAAACTGTTTAGGTCTGGGGGAGATGTGTCAGTTCCCCCATGCCTGACGGCAGAGATGGGTCTTAAGAACTTTACGAAAGGCAAGGAGGGTGGGGGCAGTTCTAATCTCTGGGGGGAGCTGGTTCCAGAGGGTTGGGGCCACCACAGAGAAGGCTCTTCTCCTGGGTCCCGCCAAACGACATTGTTTAGTCAACGGGACCCAGAGAAGGCCAACTCTGTGGGACCTAACCGGTCGCTGGGATTCGTGCGGCAGAAGGCGGTCCCGGAGGTATTCTGGTCCGATGCCATGAAGGGCTTTATAAGTCATAACCAACACTGCAAGGTACTTTTCTAACACCTGGTCATAACTTGCCTTCGAAGTCAGGTACCAAATGTATTCTTTACGAGTGATTCTGAAATCCCATTTGGAAAAAGGTTTTGGTAGAATCTTGACTTAATCTAGTTTAATTCTATTGCTTTTATGTAGTCTTCCTTTAGTTGTAAATTTCCTATGATTTCCCTTATTTCCTCAAAATATCTCTCCTTTGCCTCTTTTAATTATTTTCCTCTATTTCTGAATTTACTTCATTGAAATACATTTACTTGTAATTTCTTGCTTGATGTTCAAAATCTAGTTCAATTATCATATAGTTTCAATTATATGTTGTTGCCCAAGGCTATTATTCTCCATTTTTCCAATTTGTGCCCACAAAATACTTGGATCTTTTCCAATTTGGAAATTTGAATATACCTTTATTCCATTTAATTTTCAGTGTCTTTTACTGTACATCTTCTTACCCCCACTGAGGCTCTCTTTAGTACAACATTAATAATAATGAATATGTTCTTTATGTTGATCACACATTCCAACTATATGTTCCTAAGGTCAAATCTTGCTGGTACATATCCATTCTCTTTAGTTTAGCATGCAGGCTTGATACCCATTATTTATCATAGAGCCTTGGTGGTGCACTTGTTTGAGTGCAGTGCTGCAAGCTACTTCTGCTGATCACCGGCTGCCAGCAGTATGGCAGATCAAATCTCATTAGGCTCAAGGTTGACTCAGCCTTCCATCCTTCCAAGGTCGATAAATGAAGGCCCAGATTGTTGGGGGCAATATGCTTACTCTCTGTAAAACACTTAGAGAGGGCTGTAAAATACTGTGAAGCAGTACAGTGATCCCCCGATTATCGCGAGGGTTCCGTTCCAAGACCCCTCGCAATAATCGATATTTCGAGATGTAGTGGTGCGGAAGTAAAAACACCATCTGCGCATGCGCGCCCCTTTTTCCATGGCCGCACATGCGCAGATGGTGGAGTTTGCGTGTGGGCGGCGGGGAAGACCGGGGAAGGTTCCTTCGGCCGCCCAACAGCTGATCTGCTCCGCAGCGGGGCAACGGGGAAACCCCATCTTCGGCTCCTCGCTGCTGCCGCGCTGCGGAGCAGATCAGCTGTTGGGCGGCCGAAGGAACCTTCCCTGGGTCTTCCCGCCGCCCAGGCAAAGGGGAAACCCCAAGATCGCTTGCCGCTTGCCGGTCACCCGCTCGCCCGGCCGCTCGCTTGCCGCTTGCCCGTTCGCCCGCCCACCTGCTCGCTTGCCCGTTCGCCCGGCCGCCTGCTCGCTTGCCCGTCACCCGCTCACCCGGCCGCTCGCTTGCCGCTTGCCCGTTCGCCCACCCGCCTGCCGCTTGCCCGTTCGCCCCGCCCGCCTGCTCGCTTGCCGCTTGCCCGTCACCCGCTCGCCCGGCCGCTCGCTTGCCGCTTGCCCGTTCGCCCACCCGCCTGCCGCTTGCCCGTTCGCCCGCCTGCTCGCTTGCCGCTTGCCCGTCACCCGCTCGCCCGGCCGCTCGCTTGCCGCTTGCCCGTTCGCCCGCCCGCCTGCTCGCTTGCCGCTTGCCACTTGCCCATTCGCCCGTCCGCCCGGCTGCTCGCTTGCCGCTCGAGAGCAAGAGGGGGAGAGATAGAGAAAGAGAGAGAAGGAAAGAAAGAGATGAGAGAGGGAGGAAGAGAGTGTGAGAGAGGAAGAAGCAAGATAGAGAAATAGAGAGAGAAAGAAAGATGAGAAAGGAAGGGAGTGACGTCATCGGGTGGAAAAATCGCGATATAGCCTTTTGCAATGATCGGGATCGCGAAACTCGGGGGATCACTGTATATAAATCTAAATGCTATTGCTATCAAGTCTTCCACAACCTCAATCTGCAAGTTGCCGATCAGTTTCCGGTCACAATTCAAAGTGTTGGTTATGACCTATAAAGCCCTTCATGGCACCGGACCAGATTATCTCCGGGACCGCCTTCTGCTGCACGAATCCCAGCGACCAGTTAGGTCCCACAGAGTGGGCCTTCTCCGGGTCCCGTCAACTAAACTGAGATATTCTTTCCCCCTAGGTTTCTACAATTTATGTATGGTATGTTTGTATGTATGATTGGTTTTTAAAATAAGGGTTTTTAGCTGTTTTAGTATTGGATTGTCGCATGTTGTTTTTACCACTTTTGTTAGCCGCCCCGAGTCTACGGAGAGGGGTGGCATACAAATCCAATAAGTAAGTAAGTAAGTAAGTAAGTAAGTAAGTAAGTAAGTAAGTAAGTAAGTAAGTGTCCAGCCTGACAAAATTGTACTTCTCCATCTTTTTTTCAATCATGTATTTTTTAAAATAAATTCTGAAGCTGTCTGTCCAGTGATATATATATTGTCTGTGTATGTTTGAAGCAGTTGCTGATAAGTTATGTGTACTTCCAACTTACTCTTGTGTATTTTGAAATTTTGCCCTCTATTTACTTTCTAACCACATCAATTAATACATTATGGTGTTCTATTATATGCCTTCAAAATAAGTTCTCACCAAAAAAAAGCAAAAATTACAGAGTAGAAAAGTGTCCGTATTTTTCTTGAATCTCACTTCTTATACTACCAACAAATTTTAAAATCAGTTAAATCAGGCTGTTGTTTAATTTTAATGATGTCAATTACTCTATGTGTTTTGTGTCAGAGATAATACTTATTAAGTATACCATCAACCCAGCAAAGAGAAAAAGAAGAAAAGAATAAAGTTAAAGTATCAAAGAAGGGCTTTATAAATCTTAGAACAGTTTCCATGGAAGCAAAAACAATTGTATAATGAACCAATCTATCAGTCTTAAGTGTTTGCTTTTTTTATAATTGGGGGTGGATATGATTAATTCATATATGTGTCATTTATGCACACACAACATTAAATGCCATCTGGTATGACTGCTTAGAGTCTCATAGAACCCTTAAATAAGAGGGGGAAATACTATGTTGTCTATATAATTTTCTCTTATGTGTCAATAGTTACTTATAGGTTTTATAATTAACATAGGGAACATCTCCAAAAAAGGGACGATGCATATCTTAAAAACACATCTTATCCCTACTTGTTTTATACACAAAAAATAAAAATAATCATGCCAGTAGTATTTTTTTTCCTCCAAGAGCCTAACAATGATTTACAAATTTACACTGCATACAGCTGATCAACAAGTAAAGAAATGGGAGGGGGGGGAGAGATTTTCACATCAAATTCTTTATCCTGAGCAGTAAGATTTTTTCCTGACTTCACATTCCAAAATATACAGTAAACCAGTCACTTGAAATATGCATTGCTCTGAAGGAAATGGTAAATTTACTCAATCTTCTCACCTAGACGTCCACCACCCACTGGTAGAATATAGAATATTGAAGGACAACCATGAATCAGTACATTTTCACTAACTATATGTAATTTCATGCCAGTATGATTGTATGGATAGAGATGTATCAAAGTTGGAGAATACATCAGAATCAGAGCAGGCAAAAAGTTTGCTCATCAAATTCAACTCATATAGCCTAGAGAAAATCATACCATCAAAGAAGACAAAAGAAGAAGAAACAAGTAAAGCTGTCCTTTTGGGGGGGGGCTAGTAGCGCTATAGGAAATTTCTGACAGTCTCAAAATGGGTGAGCAGTGTGGTCGGGCGGTAGGAAAAGCAAGTAGGATGCTTGGCTGCATAGCTAGAGGTATAACAAGCAGGAAGAGGGAGATTGTGATCCCCTTATATAGAGCGCTGGTGAGACCACATTTGGAGTACTTTGTTCAGTTCTGGAGACCTCACCTACAAAAAGATATTGAGAAAATTGAACGGGTCCAAAGACGGGCTACAAGAATGGTGGAAGGTCTTAAGCATAAAACGTATCAGGAAAGACTCAATCTGTATAGTCTGGAGGACAGAAGGAAAAGGGGGGACATGATCGGAACATTTAAATATGTTAAAGGGTTAAATAGGGTTCAGGAGGGAAGTGTTTTTAATAGGAAAGTGAACACAAGAACAAGGGGACACAATCTGAAGTTAGTTGGGGGAAAGATCAAAAGCAACGTGAGAAAATATTATTTCACTGAAAGAGTAGTAGATCCTTGGAACAAACTTCCAGCAGACGTGGTTGGTAAATCCACAGTAACTGAATTTAAACATGCCTGGGATAAACATATATCCATTGTAAGATAAAATACAGGAAATAGTATAAGGGCAGACTAGATGGACCATGAGGTCTTTTTCTGCCGTCAGTCTTCTATGTTTCTAGGAAATGGTGAAGCCATTTAGCCATTCCGATTTCCACTCCGGCAAAACATGAAATTTCTCTGCAGTGTTTTGATATTACAATTGATATTGCACCCATCCTTTGCACCAATTCTATCAACCCATCCAATAGTGGATCAATGCATCGATGCATAAGAAGGAGGCACGGAGGATTATATCCTCCGTCACATATAGTTCTTGATATGGGTCCCATCCTCCATTTTCCTTTTAAAGCCTTCTAATTGATTAATAATCTTTCCATTTTCCAAGAGGAAATAAAAGTGGGTTTAATCTGTTTCCTGCACAATGCACAATGGTGCATTCTCCCTGCAAGCTCTGCCTGCTGCAAACAGCCAGTACCATTGGAAAAAATAGAGGGGAGGGGACTATTCATAGTGTTGATCAGGGAACATAAGAACAATATGAACATAAGAACTGCTCACAGTCACTCATGCCCTCATCACCTCGAGGTTCGACTACTGTAACGCTCTCTACATGGGGCTACCTTTGAAAAGTGTTCGGAAACTTCAGATCGTGCAGAATGCAGCTGCGAGAGCAATCATGGGCTTTCTAAGATATGCCCATGTCACACCAACACTCCGCAGTCTGCATTGGTTGCCGATCAATTTCCGGGCATAATTCAAAGTGTTGGTTATGACCTATAAAGCCCTTAATGGCATCGGACCAGAATACCTCCGGGACCCCCTTCTGCCGCACGAATCCCAGCGACCGATTAGGTCCCACAGAGTTGGCCTTCTCCGGGTCCCGTCGACTAAACAATGTCATTTAGCGGGACCCAGGAGAAGAGCCTTCTCTGTGGCGGCCCCGACCCTCTGGAACCAGCTCCCCCCGGAGATTAGAACTGCCCCCACCCTCCTTGCCTTTAGTAAAGTTCTTAAGACCCATCTCTGCCGTCAGGCATGGGGGAACTGACACATCTCCCCCGGGTCTATACAGTTTATACATGGAATGTTTGTGTGTGTGTTTGCTTTTAATAATGGGGTTTTTAGTGTTTTTTAAATTATTAGATTTGTTTTTTACATTGTTCTTTTTATTGTTGTGAGCCGAGTCTGCGGAGAGGGGCGGCATACATACAAATCTAATTAATAAATAAATAAATAAATAAACAAATAAATAAATAAATAAATAAATAAATAAATAAATAAATAAATAAATAAATAAATCCAATAAATAAATCCAATAAATAAATAAATAAATAAATAAATAAAAAATTCAACTGCTCCCCCGACCTTTTAGCTGTTGGAGAAATTGCTCGGATTGCCTGGTTTTAGCTCCGCTTTAGAAGCAGTTTACTACGACTAGTTGGCCATGGGCAGGGCCAAGCAGGGATGATTTTTAGCGGCTCTGTGAATCTATTCAAATTCTCCCTACCGCCTCTCCTGAGAGGTGCCAAGATGGTTGAATTTGACCAATGATGTAGATAATAAATAGGAATGGAGTCAGTGCCTTTTTCCATACAATAGATAGAGCATCTCAGCACAACTGTCCTCTATGATCCCTTACGGATTAATATAGTGTATATTTCTCTCACTTGCTTTAAAAAGGATTACCTTTGTCCTTCCTTTATCCTTCCTCATTATTCACTTGCAAAGGAAGGCAAAATTGTGTTTTCCTTCCTTATTCCTCCATGAAATAGCTCCTGCTTTTCAGAAGGCATGCATAATGTTGCAGTTTTATTTATTTGTTCATCAGTCGTAAGAAATTTATATGCTTTTCATCAAGCAAGTCTGTTTAGCAGAAGTTAACATTTTCTACAACCAAAAACACCACTTTGAAATACCACTTACAAAGCTCCTTGTAACTTGAAATGTTGCTTCTTTTAAGTCTGCAAAATAGGCTGAGAAATGTAAAGGATCAATTAGACACACAGTTATTTGAAGCCACTATCCATTTCACACTTACAGAGAAATAAGCTAATTGAACTCAGTGTGGGTTATATTTCAGTAAACAGGACTGCTGGTAAAAATCATCCAATGAGCTCTCCTCTGTTAATTCTGACCAACTTTATTTAATCATTTGCACAATGCCATGGAAGTGCACAGAGAACATAAGGTTTTGCAAAAGATCTAAAGCTCGTTCAAAAAAGAAATCTACATGGGTTTTTCTAATTCTTCCCACTATCATGAAAGAAAGGCTACAGACATTCAGATGAATATGAATAGAAGCGGGAAATCATAATCCTTGTTCATGTCAAGTGGACACTCAGAATTTTGCAATTATTCCACTGCTCTCCTGGCAAATCTATCTTTATATTTTGCTCTTTCTAACAGGATTTTAAAATTTCCATAAGGAGACTGGGCGTTGAATTATTCTAAATTATCCAACAAGATACAGTTCAATAGTGAGAAAGATAAGATCCTGCACTTAGACAGGAAACCCTAACCTTAACACACAGGTATAGAATAGATGGTACCAAGCTCAAGAATATTATTATTATTATTATTATTATTATTATTATTATTATTATTATTATTATTTATTGGATTTGTATGCCACCCCTCTCCGCAGACTCGGGGGGGGGGGGGGGGGCTAACAACAATGATAAAAAAACAACATGTAACAATCCAATTTAATAAAACAACTAAAAACCCTTATTATAAAAACCAAACATACACACAAACATACCATACATAACTTGTAATGGCCTAGGGGAAGGAATATCTTAACTCCCCCATGCCTGGCGACAAAGGTGGGTCTTGAGTAATTTGCGAAAGACAAGGAGGGTGGGGGCCGTTCTAATCTCTGGGGGGGGAGTTGATTCCAGAGGGCCAGGGCCGCCACAGAGAAGGCTCTTCCCTTGGGGCCCGCCAAACGACATTGTTTGGTCGACGGGACCCGGAGAAGGCCAACTCTGTGGGACCTTATCGGCCGCTGGGATTCGTGCGGTAGAAGGCGGTTCCAGATGTATTCTGGCCCAATGCCATGTAGGGCTTTAAAGGTCATTACCAACACTTTGAACTGTGAGAGGGATCTAGGCAGGGATGGACTTCAACAGTTTTTAACAAGAGGACCTCTGCCCAGTTGCTGGGTGGATATGGCCATGTGGGCGTGGCCTAGTTGGCTTCCTGCACCACAGCAGGGAAGCATTTTTGTCCTTCTCAGGCTCTGGAGGCTTTCCTTGAGCCTCTGGGAGAGTGAAAACAGCCTCCCCAGGCTCCGGAGGCACTCTGGAGAGCCAAACGTCCAGTAGGGCTGTTTTTCGTCCTCCTGAGCCTCCAAATGGGCTGTGTGGAGACTCTTGGGAGGGGAGGAGTGGGTGAGGCCAGCCAGGAGTGAGATTGTACAGAATCGTAGCTAGAGGTTCTCCTGTGAACCTGTGAACCCCCAGATTTGGAGTCGTAGTGAACCACCACTTAAGTATGAGGCCGCAATGTGTTGCAGATGCCAAAAAAGCAATGCAGTCCTAGCATGACTCAAGAGGGTTAGCATCTAGATGAGAAGTGATAGTACAACTCTAAGAGCCATGGTGGTGCAGTGGTTAGAATGCAGTACTGCAGGCTACTTCTGCTGAAGGTCGGCTGCCTGCAATTTGGCAGTTCGAAACTTACCAGGTTTAAAGTTGACTCAGTCTTCCAGCCTTCCAACGTCAGTAAAATGAGCATCGTTGGGAGCAAGACACTGACTCTTTAAACTGCTTAGAGAGGGATGTAACATACTGTGAAGTGGTATACAGTAGTCCCTCACCTATCGCTGGTGTTACGTTCCAGACCTGGCCACGATAGGTGAAATCCGCGATGGGGAATTTATCGACTGATAGTACTTATTTAAGTATTTATATTGTAATTGTTTGGTAAGTTTTCATTGTTTTAAGTGTTTATAAACCCTTCCCACACAGTATTTATTTTAGATACAGTATTTAAATACAGTACAGTGGTACCTCGAGATACGAGTTTAATTCGTTCCGGACCTGGGCTCTTAAGTCGAGCAGCTCTTATCTCGAACGACTTTTCCCCATAGGAATTAATGTAAATAATTTTAATTGGTTCCAGCCCTCAAAAAACTCACAAAGTTAGTCTAAATTATGCAAAAAGACATTGCAAGAATAAATGTAACTTTACTTATTAATAAGATAAGCTGAGAGCTTTCCTTCCCTTCCTCTTTTTACCCAAAACAATCAACATGGCAAACTTTTATTTTTATTCATTAAACTGTAGTTATTTATTCAACTTCACTGCCACCCAATCCTGTAGAGGGAGGAAAGAAGGGAGGAAGGAAAAGGAAAGCAAGAAATGGAGGGAGGAAAGGAAGGAAGGAAAGAAAGAAAGGAAGGAAGAAAGAAAGGAAGAAAGAAAGGGTGAAGGGACAGGAACAGAGGAAGGAAGCAAGGAAACTTATGAAAGGGGAGAGTAACTTCACTGCCACCCAATCCTGTAGAGGGAGGAAAGAAGGGAGGAAGGAAAAGGAAAGCAAGAAATAGAGGAAGGGAAGGTAAAAGAGAGAAAGAAAAAGAGCAAGAAAGAAAGCAAGCAAGAGAGAAAGAAAGAAAATGAAAGAGAAATAAAAATAGAGAGGGAGAATGAAAGAAATGGAAGGAGGGAAGGAAGGAGAGAAAGCAAGAGAAAGAAAGAAAGCAAGAGAAAGAAAGAAAGAAAGAGAAAGAAAGAAAGAGAAAGAAAAAAGAATGAAAGAGCAAGAGAACAAGAGAGAAAAAGAAAGAGAGAAAGAAAGAAAGAAAGAAAGAAAGAAAGAAAGGCAACTTCAAAGAAAGGCTCACTGAGCATCTCTCACTCTCTCTCTCTTTCTATCCCTCTCTCTTTCTCTCCCTCCTCTCCCCCCCTTTCCCTCTCTCTTTCTCTCTCTCCCTCTCTCTTTCTCTCCCCCCTCTCCCCCCTTTCCCTCTCCCCCCCCCAGGCCGGCAGCGATGTTTTAAAACAGCCGCGCCGTTTGCGAGCTAACTCCTGAGGTGCGGAAGTTCGCCTTTGGCGTTTGGGCCACTCGGAATGTGAAATTCAAAACAGCGTTCGGATCCCCCCACCCCCAGCAGAAGCCAAGGACCCCCAGAGTGGGGCGGCAGGGGAGGCGACCGCCTCTCCACTCACCAAGTGCGGGATACGAACCGAGAAGAGCCGGGCTGGCTTACTTTCCTTCCTTCCCGCGCTGATGCAGAGCCACTCGAACAAAGCGTCACGCCCCCCTGACGCTTTTGGCGGCAAAAGAGCCCAGCGTCGCTTCGGAAGCCGCCGAAAGCATCAGAGGGGCGCGACGCTTTGTTCGAGTGGCTCTGCATCAGCGCGGGAAGGAAGGAAAGTAAGCCAGCCCGGCTCTTCTCGGCTCGTATTGCGGAGAGGGCCGGCATACAAATCCAAGTAATAAATAAAATAAAATAAAAAAATGTCTCTCCTCTCCCAGCTCTTATCTCGAGTAGCTCTTAAGTCGAGCAGCTCTTATGTCGGGGTTCCACTGTATTTACAATTTTAGATATATTTTTTTGAAAAACCTGCCGATCGAGTTCGGCGGGCTGTTTAAATCTGCCGATCGACTTCCTCAGAAACCCGCGAACCAGCGAAGATCCGCGAATGATTTTCCTCATTAATATTTCTTGAAAACCCGCGATGAAGTGAAGCCGCAGTAGGTGAAGCGCGGTATAGCGAGGGATTACTGTATAAGTCTAAATGCTATTGCTATTGCTATACTGCACTAGTGAGGCCATACTAGTGAAATATTATGTTCTAATCACTACAGTCCTCCCCCCCCCCCCAAAAAAAAAAATTCTAGGACCCTAGAAAGTGTGCAGAAAAGAGCAATAAAGATGATAAGGAGTCTGGAAACGAAACAAGGACAAATTATTTAAGGGAACTATGTGTGCCTGGTCAAGCAAAGAGAAGAATTGAGGGTGACATGAAGCTGTTTTCTGGTACTTGAGGAGCTGTCACAGGAAGGGTCACATTATTCTCCAAACCACCTGAGGACAGGATAAGAAGCAACTAATCTAAGGATCTAAGGAGAAATGTCCTGACAGTGAGAACAATTAATCAATGGAGCGGCTTGTCTTCTGGAATACTGTAGTATGTGCTCTATCCTTGGAGATCTTTCATAAAAGATTGGATATTCATTTGTTACAAATGGTATAGGATCTCCTGCTTAATGAGGGAGGAGGTGTGGACTAGAAGACCTCCAAGGTTCCTTTCAGCCCTAGTAGTAAATAATACTGAACTGGGTAGGATTTGTTTTTGAGCAATCAAAGAAAAGATCGATGAAACATCTCTTTTCCACTATATAAACAGGATTCCAAATGACCTTTCACCAGAAAATAAAATGATTGTTACAGCAGCAAAAGAAGACTTTGAACTTGATCCTTGGAATAGCAAAAATAAGCTCATGAGAAAGAAATCTGTTCTACAATTATATGGCAGAAAGAGGAAAATCAATCTATTCATTTAAAAAAACCAATTCTTTTCCCTGGTTTGTGTACATGTGCTCTGAAAATAATATGGAAATGGAATAAAACACCTTAGCTAACACATAAATGTGGAGGAGATTAATTCTCTATCATAAAAGAGATTCTATTGGGATTACAAACATTGTTTTTAAATACACATTTCAGTACACTATGGTATTGTGTCAAATTGTTGGGAAGAATGTGATAAAATAGTTTTGTCTAGAGTGATTTTTTTTTCATACTATACTGGTTTTTATACATCTATACACTATACTGATTTTTATAAATGATAGATCATTTAAACAGTGGCAAAAGGAAACATCTAAGATTGAATGGTGAGGGGGAAAATAGGATTTAAATCTAAGCTGTTAAAAGATGCAAAGGAAAAAGGAAAATTGGATTTATTTATTTATTATTTATTAGATTTGTATGCCACCCCTCTCCGTAGACTCGGGGCGGCTCACAATACAATAAAACAGTTCATGACAAATCTAATAATTTACAATTTAAAATATTTTTTAAAAACCATTATTAAAAAGACATACATACAAACATACCATACATAAATTATATAGGCCCAGGGGAAATATCTCAGTTCCCCCATGCCTGACGACAAAGGTGGGTTTTCAGAAGTTTACGAAAGGCAAGGAGGGTAGGGACAGTTCTAATCTCTGGGGGGAGTTGGTTCCAGAGAGTCGGGGCCGCCACAGAGAAAGCTCTTCCCCTGGGGCCCGCCAACCAACATTGTTTAGTTGACGGGACCCGGAGAAGGCCCCCTCTGTGGGACCTAATTGGTAATTAAGTGTTCTGTCTGGGTTCCCCCAGACCTCAACACCAACTGGAAAAAACAGCCAGACACGCTGGTAAAAGCAAAAGTACTTTATAGCTTGAAAAATAAACACAGAGAAAAACCTGTTCTTCCCAACAGGCAGGCTAGGAGACTTTACAGCAGAGTCCTGATGTCCAGACAATACAGCAAACTTCTTGCTGGCACACCCACCACTGTAGAGCATAAGACCCCCACCTTTTTCCCCCAAGGTTTCAGTATTCAAAGTCACAAACCAGAATTCCAAGACGCCAAAGATCACAGCCAGGTCCCAGGACTCCCAAAGATAATACTCCACAAGCCAGGAAGGGTGGGTCTGCCTTTTAGCCTTTCCAGAGAGCACCACACCCAAACCCAGCTGTTGCCTCTTTAGTGCTGAAAGTACCTAGCCAATTGGTCCCTTCTTTGTTTTGCTCTTCTCTGTCGCAGATCGATTATTGCTTGTGCATTTTCCTCTAAGGAATCCAGGCTGCTTGCTGGGGAGAGCTCCCTCTCGGGGCCCTCTGGCTGTTCCCCCTCTTCCTCAGCCTGGGATTCCTCCTCCTTGTCTGCCTGCACCTCCTGTTCCTCATCCTCCCCCTCTGAGCAGGAAACCGACAGAAGATCAGCCGTTCCCTGAGGGGCCTCGGACGGAATCACAACAGTAAGTAAGTAAGTAAGTAAGTAAGTAAGTAAGTAAGTAAGTAAGTAAGTAAATAAATAAATAAATAATAGTAAGTGCCATATCAAATGCTGCTCCTGTCAATAGTGGTGTTCCTCAAAGCAGCATCCTAGGACCAACATTCTTCATATGCTACATAAACAATCTTTGTGATCATATTATAAGCAATTGTGTTCTCTTTGCTGATGATGTTAAACTATTTAATATCACCGACAAAGCCACTATTTAATACCACCGACAAAAAGACCTTGACCATGTAGCAGAATGGTCAAACAACTGGCAACTTCAAATCTCAACCAACAAATGCTCTGTCTTATACATTGACAAAAAGAATGAGAGTACAAAATATAAACTTGGAGGAAATGAACTTGCAGATGACCCTCACTCTGTCAAAGATCTTGGAGTACTCATATCCAATGTTCCAAGCTCACCTAAGTGCTAGAGCCCACTTTAACAACATTGCCAAAAAAGCACTAAGATTTGTTAATCTAATCTTATGTAGCTTCTTCTCTGGCAATATTACACTGCTAAACAGAGCTTACAAAACATTTGTTAGACCAATTTTGGAATACAGCTCACCTATTTGGAACCCGCATTGCATATTAGACATTAATACAATTGAGAGAGTTCAGAAATATTTCACAAGAAGAGTCCTTCATTCCTCTGCTCACAACAAAATACCTTTTGTATCCATCAAACTCAAAATAGTGGGATTAGACAATTTACAACTACATCACCTCCGATCTGATCAAAATGTAGTTCATAAAATCATATACCAAAATGTCCTTCCTGTTAATGACTACTTCACGTTCAATCACAGAAATACAAGAGTATGTAATAGATTCAAACTAAATGTAAACCACTCCAAACTCGACTGCAGAAAATACGATCTCAGCAATAGAGTTATTAATGCCTGGAATGCATTACCTGACTCTGAGGTTTCTTCCCCCAAACCCAAAAACTTTAACCTTAGATTATCTAGTCGACCTCATCCCATTTCCAAGAGGTCTGTAAAGGGCATGCATAAGCACACCACCTTCCCTGTCCTATTGTCCCCTTTAATTGTTACTTTTAACAAACTACTACTATTCTATACATGTTTGACAAATAAATAAAATAAATAAATAAAAAATAAAGCTATTTTCCAAAGCACCTGAAGGCCAGACAAGGAATAATGCATGGACACTGATCAAGGAGAGACGCAACCTGAAAATAAGGACCAATGGAATAGTTTGCCTTCAGAAGTTGAGGGATTACCATTGGGAGCTTTCAAAAGATTAGACTGCCATCTGTCAAAAATTGTCCAGTGTCTACTTGGGCAGGAGGTTGGACTAGATGACCTACGAAGTCTCTTTCAACTCTGTTAATATATAGGTATCTGTATCTCTTATGTTTCTTTGATTGCTTGTAATCTTCAGTTGGGCTAAATCAACATCTCAATTAGGCTAAACATATAGATAAATTAACTTGCAGAATATACTAGATATTCCCCCTGTCCAATGAATGTTTTTAATATGATTTGTTGAATGAATGTTAATGGATGAATGTTAACTTTTTTAAAGTTAGATTTTTAAGGATTGTTTTTATGTATATTAATTGGATTGATTTTATTACTGTCTTTTTGTATATGTTGTGAGCCACTCTGAGTCTTCGGAGGGGGCGGCATACAAATCTAATAAATTATTATTATTAATAGCTACAACAGAAGAATGTTGACAGAACTTGATCAATGACCAAATTGACCTCTTTGATGAGAAAAAAAAAATCTGCACTTATTACTGACAAGTAACCCAGTATAGTTTTTTGCATAAAACAGAAAAAATTAACATATGATGTATGGTTTTGAGTAGACAGATTGTACAGAGACGAATTTTGATTTAATTTTAGAGAAAGAAGTAAAATTATAACTGCTGTAAATATTGGAAGCCATTTTTACATGTGTTACACACACACACACACACACACACACAAACTACACATGGACATAGAGTTTTAATATATTGATCTTTTAATTTTATTTTAACTTGAGTTTTATTTATCTTTTAAACAATGATAGATGGCACCAAGCTATAACACATGCGCAGAAGCTATTTTTTTATTGGTGCAGGGGCATGACCCTAGGGCCCAGGAGTCCCCAAACTTTTTACACAGGGGGCCAGTTCACTGTCCCTCGGACTATTGGAGGGCTGGACTATAAAAAAAACCTATGAACAAATTCCTATGCACACTGCACATACCTTGTTTTAAAGTAAAAAACAAAATGGGAATGTACTATTTAGAGGGGGGAGAAGGTCTGAAATTCATAGATGTTTATGTTTTGTTTTTAATTTTCTTTTGTTAACATCTGATTGGCTATACCAGGCCTTCTTGGCTTATGAAAAATGTATAAAGAAAGAAGGAAGCACTTTGGCATAACGGTTAATAAGTTAGAAATATAATTGGTGTTGCACTTTTTGAAGGAACATTAAGGAGGGAATTTAATTAAAAGAAAATGAATGTAACTGGATGACAAAATTAGAAAAAAAAAACCTTTTGCAACTTTTTTGATTATTGATATTAGTTACTAACCAAATACCGCATTTTATTCATGGAAAATTAGATGGTACACTGTGTTGTTTGAATGTACGTTGAGAGAAAAATTTAAAAAAATTACCCCCCCAAAAAACAGTCCTTCCTTCCTCTGACCCTCCATTCATTTCATTCTTCCTTCCTTCCTTGTTCCCTCCATTTCTCCTTCCTTCCCTCCTTCATTCCTCTCTACTTCTCCTTCCCTCCCTCTCTTTCCCTTTTCTTTCTTTCTCTCTCTCTTTTCCCTGTGCTCTTGTCACTCACTGGTGGGCCGGATAAATGGCCTCAGGGGCCGCATGTGGCCCGTGGGCCATAGTTTGGGGACCGCTGCCCTAAGCAAACTGGCAGCAAAAGGATCCACAACCCAACTGTGTCACCAATGGCTCTGGTAACATCTGTGGTTGACACACAAGCTTGCAAACCTATCTTCATTTTCCCCCCACATTCCTTTACCAAACTCAAAGGCAGTGTTAAATAAGAGAGGAAGCTTCAGTGTTCATCTGAAATAACCCCAATTGCTTCCTTACTTCACAAAAAGAATCAAGTTGAATTTTGTTGAAACAATCTAGATTTCCTTACAGTCATCATAAATAAATATGTGTGTGTATGTGTGTGTGTGACATATTTTTGCTGATAATGAAAAGGATAATGATATATGTGTGTATGTATGTGTACGTGTATGTATATGTACACACACACACACACACACACACATATTATGTATACACTATGTTTCCTATTTTGAAGTACCTTAGGAATCTGGAATACATTTATATATTTGTTAGTTGTCTATCCTGACTTTCCTTCAATTGCCCAAGGCAGTGTATATTGTAGAGCAGGGATGTCAAACTTAAGGCCTGGAGACCGGAGATGGCCCGCAGGGCATTTCGATCCAGCTTGTGGGGTCGCCTTGGTAACGGAGAAGAACTGGCCATTGGTACCTCTGCCAGTGAAAATGGCTTTTAAACAGCCTCTTGCAACCCTCTGCCAGTGAAAACGGAGCTTGGGAGGCCTACACACTAGCAGAGAGAGGCAGGAAGGTGTAGCAGTTGAAAACATAGCTCTGGGGCATGTTTTTGCTGGCAGAGCGCTTGGCAGCAGTGGGATGCTCCCGATTTGGCTCAGTTCTCCAAACTGGTAGAGGCGGCAGTAGAAGGCTCTGCCCACCTGGGATGCTTCTGGGCATGAGCACAGGCATTGAACGAGAGAATACAAATTGGTAGTAACGGGTTTTAGAACCGACTACTGATGCTTGTGACACCCCTGGTGCCCCCGACAGGAGTGCCATTGAGCTGGCCACAAACTCCTTGTTTCAAACACAACCCTGATGCGGCCTTCAATGAAATATAGTTTGGGGTGTCTCCTTTATTTTGTTTCTAACAACAAAATACCTTACTCCACCAGACTTGAAATTCTTCGATTAGACAACCTACAACTCCGACGTCTCCATTCTGACTTACTATAGTTCATAAAATTATATACCAAAATGTCCTACCTGTTAGCGACTTCTTCACCTTCAACTGCAACAACATACAAGCATGTAATATTTAAACTAAATTATTATTATTATTATTATTATTATTACTACTACTACTACTAGTATTATTATTATTATTATTAATTATTATTATTAATTCAACTTCTATGCCGCCCATTCCCGAAGGATGTCAACCGCTCCAAACTAGACTGCAAAAAAATAGAACTTCAGCAACAGAATAATCAATGCCTGAAATGCACTACATGACTTTGTGGTTTCTACTCCTAACCCCAAAACTTTTAACCTTAGATTATCTACAATTGACTTGTCCCCCTTTCTAAGAGGTCTGTAAGGGGCGTGCATAAACGCACTATTGTGCCTACCATCCCTGTCCTATTGTTCTATTGTCTTCTATCATTACTTTTTATCATAGAAACATAGAAGACTGACGGCAGAAAAAGACCCCATGGTCCATCTAGTCTGCCCTTTTACTATTTCCTGTATTTTATCTTACAATGGATATATGTTTATCCCAGGCATGTTTAAATTCGGTTACTGTGGATTTACCAACCACGTCTGCTGGAAGTTTGTTCCAAGGATCTACTACTCTTTCAGTAAAATAATACTTTCTCATGTTGCCTTTGATCTTTCCCCCAACTAACTTCAGATTGTGTCCCCTTGTTCTTGTGTTCACTTTCCTGTTAAAAACACTTCCCTCCTGAACCCTATTTAACCCTTTAACATATTTAAATGTTTCGATCATGTCCCCCCTTTTCCTTCTGTCTTCCAGACTATACAGATTGAGTTCATTAAGTCTTTCCTGATACGTTTTATACTTCAGACCTTCCACCATTCTTGTAGCCCGTCTTTGGACCCGTTCAATTTTGTCAATATCTTTTTGTAGGTGAGGTCTCCAGAACTGAACACAGTACTCCAAATGTGGTCTCACCAGCGCTCTATATAAGGGGATCACAATCTCCCTCTTCCTGCTTGTTATACCTCTAGCTATGCAGCCAAGCATCCTACTTGCCTTTCCTACTGCCCGACCACACTGCTCACCCATTTTGAGACTGTCAGAAATCACTACCCCTAAATCCTTCTCTTCTGAAGTTTTTGCTAACACAGAACTGCCAATGCAATACTCAGATTTAGGATTCCTTTTCCCCAAGTGCATTATTTTACATTTGGAAACATTAAACTGCAGTTTCCATTGCTTTGACCATTTATCTAGTAACGCTAAATCATTTACCATATTACAGACCCCTCCAGGAATATCAACCCTATTGCACACTTTAGAGTCATCGGCAAATAGGCAAACCTTCCCTACCAAACCTTCCCCTATGTCACTCACAAACATATTAAAAAGAATAGGACCCAGAACAGACCCTTGTGGCACACCGCTTGTAACCTGTCTCTGCTCAGAATACTCGCCATTAACAATAACACTCTGATGTCTATGCTTCAGCCAGCTTGAAATCCACTGAACTATCCAGGGATTAAGTCCAATCTTCACTAATTTATCTATCAGCTCTTTATGTGGAACCGTATCAAAGGCTTTGCTGAAGTCCAGATAGGCAATATCCACGGCACCACCTTGATCCAACACCTTTGTGACATAGTCAAAGAACTCAATGAGATTAGTCTGACACGATTTGCCTTCAGTAAAGCCATGCTGATTTGGGTCCAATAAGTTATTGTTTTTTAGATGCTGATTTATCCTCTTTTTGAGTAGAGTCTCCATCATTTTAACTACAACTGATGTCAAGCTAACTGGCCTGTAGTTTCCAGCTTCTTCTCTACTGCCCTTCTTGTGGATAGGCACAACACTGGCCATTCTCCAATCCTCAGGAACATCATTACTTATCTAATGTATTATTGTTTGACAAATATATATATAAAAATAAATAGATAAATAAATAGATAAGCAAGTAAATAAATAAATAAATAAATAAATAAATAAAATAAAATACTATGTAAGGTTAGTTGAGGTAAGAGGGAATGAAAGGCACCAGGTGACCTAGCTGATTTCTATGGCCAAAGATAAGACTTGAAAGTTAGTTTTCCCAATGTTAGCCTAACATCATTGCTCCTTCCATTTTTAATAAAAACATATCCAATGTTTATTTTAGAAAATAAAATTTTAAAGGGCAATAACCCGGGGCTAAGTTAATCACCAGATTAACACAATTTTCTCAGAAGATTTGTACTCACTTAACCTTGCACTCAAGCAGAGTCAAGTCTTCAAGATCTATTTAGAGAACAGATAGGACAGGGCAAATCCAAGCCTCTGGAGAACATTATTCTAGAAGACAGGTACCATGACACAAGCAGCACCTTGCCAAGGTTATGGTAAGCAGTGCAACTGATATAGATGCATCCACCGATAATTCAGCTTCTATTGTAAAGCCTTTGTTCATGAGCAAGGTGACTAAAGTATGAATAGTGTCCTTGTCCAGGAAAGAGAAAAATTGGGGTATGAGTCAGGGTAAATATCATAGAGGCCACAGCCACCATCTTTCCTTTGAAGTGGAGTGAGAGTAAGGGGCACTCCAAAATGATGGACTACAACCCCATTCAGAGCTGAATGAGAAAAATTCATAGTGGAAGTTTATTTATTTACTTATTTATTTATTGGATTTGTATGCCGCCCCTCTCCGGAGACTCGGGGCGGCTAACAGCAACAATAAAACAGTGTACAATAGTAATTCAATACTAAGAACGATTAAAAACCCATTAATATAAAAAACCAAACATACATACATACATACCATGCATAGAATTGTAAAGGTCTAGGGGGAAAGAGGATCTCAATTCCCCCATGCCTGACGGCAGAGGTGGGTTTTAAGTAGCTTACGAAAGGCAAGGAGGGTGGGGGCGATTCTAATATTTGGGGGGAGTTGGTTCTAGAGGGCCGGGGCCGCCACAGAGAAGGCTCTTCCCCTGGGTCCCGCCAAGCGACATTGTTTGGTTGACAGGACCTGGAGAAGATCCACTCTGTGGGACCTAACTTGTTCCAGGAATACACAGCCCGTCTCTCTTCTCAGGCATGAGTTTAAGTATGTTCTTCCTCATCCAGATTTCAACAGCCTTCAGTCACTGAAATAGGACCAAAAGGGCTGACAGGTGTTTTTTTTTACACCTACAAAACCGAATAGTGAGAATAGAAAATTATTGCTTTGTTTCGGAATATGTCACAATGATTACATTCATAACGGAATATGAAGAAAGCAAGCTTCAACTATTCTATAACTATTCTGTTGCTGTGAAGATCACGAAATTCTTGAAAGCAAAGAGTGTAAAAATAATTCTTTGGCAAGCAATTCCTTTTCACAAGGCCTAAGATGTATATATGCTGACATTCTAAAGAGATACTACAATATCTCACAAGCCATTTTAGTCTTTCAAATCATAACAGTCAAAACGATATCACTAATCAATTTCTTTCTAATAGCTTTCTGGGGGAAATTAAATTATTAAATGACTACATACCGATAAATTACAGGAGGATATTTGATATCTAAATCTGTTTATAAGGCAGGTATTATTTCATAAAATGAAAATGGAAGCTAAAGAGAACAAATAAGAAGTGGAAGTAAACATTTTCATGGTCAAGTATTTATTTACTTTAAAATGAAAAGGGAAATAACAAAACATTTTTAAACAAAACCTATACAGCTCAAGTATATAAAACAATCATTTGAATTAGAATAGCAAAAAGTTTAATCCATTCCTATGCTCTAAACTGCATTATCTATGAAATGCAAATGAGAGTGAAAAGGCATCTTGACTTTAACCTGGCATCTTAAGCGAAGTGTGTAAAGTAGCATAACTGCAAGAATGTTTTACAAGGATTAATCCTTCCCATCAGTCTCTCACCTGAGCAAAGATAAGTACCTATCTATGTTAGGTGAAAAGAGTTTAACTAGACTAAAGTTCATGTGCTTTAGTTATGCACATATTTGTTCAGAAGACAGATGTTAATGAACCTCTCATGGAACCTCTCATGGAACTTAAATGTTCCAAGAACACTTGTCAGTCAGTTTTAAGTGAGCTGAATTCTTGATATAGTTGGCAACAGAGACTCCCGGTAAGCATCTGTCAGTTATGTTGCAATATATATATGGGCTTTTAAAATAAAAATAAAATCAGTTGCATTCCTCTCCAAAACCAATCCGAGTGCTATCTGCTTATTAAAATTTGAAATGTACTCAAGGTTAATTTTTAAAAAAGGAAAGGACATCTGGAAGAAATAGATTGCTTCCCTTCTTCATGAATTGTCGTTTCAATAAAGATAGGGACTCTGAGTTAATTTAGCAGTGATAATTTACAAAATATCTTAATAGAGGATATTCATAACTATTTCACTTACATTTTCAGTTTATTTAAGTTTACTTACAGTTCCTTAAATAAGGAAGTTTAATTTAAAGTTAAAAATGCATAAACTGATCTTTCAGTATGATTCACTTGTATGAGTTTAGGACTAAAATTATCTTTAGAGGTATAGGGAAAAAATTGTTACATCAAGTCACTATAGACAAAATGTTGGAATTGCAGGCTGGAATTTTATTCCTGGAATTACTTTTTATAGGAAAGTTGTGTCCTTGTATGTACAGAATATTTATACCTTTCTCATCTAATCATACATAGAATTATAGGGTTGGGAGAGATGTTGGCATAAATCTAGTTCAAGCTCCATCCCAGAGAAATGATTGTCCAATCTTTTCTTCAAAACCTCTAGCAATGGAGCATCTACAACTTCAAGAGGCAAGCTTTTCCATTACTTCACTGTTATCACTTTCAGAAAATTTCTCCTTGGTTCGATAGGATTTCTCTTTAACAAGTTTCCACCCATTCTTCTTATTCAGTCCTGATTCTTTGTCAATTAAGTCTATTCCCTCATCTGTGATTGCCCCTCAAGTATTCAAAGATATAAAAATGACATGATATAGTTGTCATGTCATTTCTAATCCTTCTTAAACTAGACATACCAAGTTGCCCTATTTATCATGTTTTAGTCTTCAGAACCATGATCGTCTTTGCTGGTCTTCTCTGCACTCTATGGTCTCAGCTTCATGGTGACCAGAACCTGATGCAGTACTCCAAGTGTGGCTTCATTAGTAACAAAGCACAAACCATATTATCACTTCAGTGATCTTGATGCTCTCCCTCTGTTGATGCAGCCTAGGACTGAATTGGCCTTAGCAGCTGCAACATCCTGCTGGCTCACACTTAAGTGTAGTCTACTATGACATGTAGATCCCTCTCAGTTATTGCCCCATGTGCTATATATTTTATTCCTGTGCTTTTGGTTTTGCCTGTCTAAGTTGAATTTAACAGGTTTAAAATTTGGTTCTGGAATTGCAATCTTTAACACTTTTACTTATTTATTAGATTTAATGGTGTATTGTATTCCAAAATAAATACCTGGTATATGGCAACATCCATGTTAGGATGCAAATCCTTCTGGAAATGTTAATGTCAGACCTAGAGGATTTTATTAGTTCAATCTAAAAACAAAAAAGAATCATTTTTGCAATCAAAACAATATCTTCATACTGGGATCGACAAACCCAGGCGCCTGGTCGCCAGTGGCGCCTAGAAAATGTTGTCTGGCGCCTAGAAAATGTTGCCTGCTGTACTGTATGTATACAGTATATTTTTCCCGCCTTGTGTTTACGCCCAGAAATGGTACATCTTGGCTTCCGTAGCTCCGCCCATCAACCTTGGAGCGAGCTGCTTTCCCAGCGTCCCCTGCGCTTGCGTGCGTCTCTCCCTCCCCCCTTGCCTCCATTCCGCCTCCTACTCGAACCCCTTCACTCCCCCCCACCGCACACAGACGCAGGGCCGCCGATAGACGGGTACTACCGGGCCCCGGGCAAATTGGGGCCCGCAGTCAGCGGCTCCTTGCACATGCCCAGTCTGTACCCTCCCTCTTGCCGGCTGCCTGCCCTTACCAGCAGCAGAGAGAGAAAGAGAGAGGTAGAGAAGGGCTTATAAGGGGGGTGGCGAAAGGAGGGTAATTATAATTTTATTTTATTATTAAGCGGGAAAGCGCCAAACCGAGACAAACGCGCGCCAGCCCTCGCCACGTGCGCGCCGTGGTGAGGCGACTGAGGAGATTTCCGCCGTCTGGGGGGGAAAGGCGCGGGCCCGACATGAGGAAACTCGAGGGAATTTTTTTTTAAATGACTTTAATCATAGACGGTGGACGAGCCCGGAGGGATGTGGTGGCTCGCCGGGATGTGCTTGTGGGTCGGCGGGGCTCTGGCATGGACGCCCGGGCAGCCGCGCAACCTCTACCGCCCCTTCAACTTGAGCTCCCTAGCGGCGCTCTCGGCTCCGTTCAAGACGGGCGCCGCCGGGACGTCGTTGGCGGAGTCTCCCGCTGCAGCGGCGGGCAACCGAGTGGAGAAACTCGGGCGTGCTTTCAAGCGGCAGGTGAGGCAGTTGCAAGAGAAGAGCGACCGCTTGGAGCTGGTCTTCCTGGTGGACGAGTCGTCGAGTGTGGGCCAGGCAAACTTCCTCAGCGAGCTGCTTCGTCAAGAAGCTGCTCTCCGACTTCCCGGTGGTGGCCACGGCGCTGGGGCCATGCGGGACCGCTTATCCAGGCGAGCGTGGACCAGCAAGCCGCCTTCCGCTCTCTCTCTTTCTCTCTCTGTTGCTGGCGTGGTGTATGAGAGAGAAAGAGAGAGAGCGGAGGGCGACGAAGAGCTCGCTGAACACTTCGCCCCTCCGCCCGCCCACCCGCCCACGAAGATGGGCTGCCAGTGGACTTCAGCAAACTTTTGACGTTGGGTTGCGCCAACCTTCTTCGCGCCCCTCTGCGAAGGAGGCGGACCTGCTTTGCTTGTCATCCGGCTTCACCTTGGCCTCCACCCATTTGTCTAGCTCGCTTCCAGCGCGTTTCTCTCGCTCCCTCTTTGGGGCGAGGCGTTTCCATCTTTTCCTCAAAACTCCCCCCCTTCCCCATCTTCACACACACACACATGGCCCCACACCGCCTCCACCACCCGGTAACGCGCCCGATCTCTACCTCTCTCTTTCTCTCTCTGCTGCTGGTGTGGTGCATGAGAGAGAAAGAGAGAGAGAGAAAAAATAAGGGAGAGAGAAAGAGAGAGAAAGGAAGAGGAGAGATAGAAAGGGGGAGAGAGAAAGAGGGAGAGATAGAGAAGGAGAGAAAGAGAGGGGCAGAGAGAAAGAAAGAGGGACAGAGAAAGAAAGAAAGAGAAGAACAGAGAGAAAGAAAGAGAGGGACAGAGAAAGGGAGAGAAAGAAAGAAAGAAAGAAAGAAAGGTAGAGAGAAAGAGGGAGAGATAGAAAGAGAGTGAGTGAGAGAAAGAGAAGAGAGAGAGAGAAAGAGAGAGGGGGGAACCCGAACCGCTCCTTCCCTTCGGGCCAGTAATCTCAACCACACCGGACTACGGTGTGGTTGAGATTACTGCATTGGCTCATCATTTTCGTAAACAGCTATCTCCACCTGAAAGTGATGACCAATGCATTCACTCACTCCTCAATGAGTGGTATGAGTTTAAGGTCCTTGGAAAAGGAAAGAAACTGTGTGAGCTTCTGGATTTGGCACTCTCCAACACCGAGAGATTTCCAGTTCTGGGAAACCTGTTGTCGATTGTAGCGGTGCTCCCTGTCTCAACCTCATGTTGTGAAAGAGGATTTAGTTTGATGAACATGGTCAAAAATAAATTCAGATCAAGGATGCAAGAAGAAAGTTTAAGTGACTTGTTTATGATCACCATGAATGGGCCATCTGTGAAGGCGTTTGATCCTGCCAAGGCTGTGGACCACTGGTACTTCAGCTCTAAAATCACAAGGCATGTTCATGGCCACAAAACGCAAAGTGAAAAACACTAGAATGTTGCCTAAAATCTAAAATATCAAAATATAATATTTATTATCTTTAAAAGTAAAATGTTGTTTATAACGTTTGTAATGTTTTTTTTGTTAAATTAAAAACCAAGTTTGCTTAAAAAAAATTCTGGCTCCTAAATTTTTTGGCTGGCTCCTAGATTCTGAACAACTTTGTCGACCCCTGTCTTCATATATTCACAATACTTTTTCAGATACTATGTTTCAACGATTATGTACATATACAGTTTCTGCTGTGTGAGTTTTTGTTTATATTTATGCTTGGATACTAGATTATATATTGCCCTATAATAAACTCTTTTGCTTTTTCAAATTTCAGTATTAGTTTGACTGATATGCTTTTTTTTTAGTTAAGATCATTATTTTCAAAATAATGTTTCAAATTAAAATATATTCTTTTTTAAAAAACCAAAGAGAACATGTCAAAAATATGTATGCTTTATAATGCTGTCCTTTTCTATTATTATAAACTGATCACTATATTTTGTATACTAATTCATATTCAAAATTGATTGAAAAGTATCTGAAAAGTAATATACACACAACAGCAACCTTGTAATTGTGCAAAGAGACATATATGATATATAATGCAAATTTTATTAAAGGATAGTGGTGGTAATTTTTCAGAAGGAAACATTTATATTTTATATTGTATCTAGCTACATGCTGTGTCAGTAACAAAGAGTAAAGTCTCATTATTTGCATTAGCAACATAAACTCTTGCAGAAATATAATCAACTATATTTCTTTTACACTCTTCCTTCTGATATTGGTTTCATTTTGGATATAAACATAATCCATAATTTATCTAGTTGGAATTAATTGAAATAAATCCTGGGAGGGACATTTTTGCTTCTTTTCCAACGGTGACACAGGACATTAAAAGCATTCTGTGCTATTTTTACATTAACTGCACTTTAGCAATCTTCATATCACAACACAAACCATTGTGAAACAAGTCAGGCTTGTATCCAATACAAAAAAAAATTATATGATTCAAATAAACTATAAACAAAATTATCTGCAATTTGTGGGATTTGCATGAAATGGCATGTTGTAGGTCAAAGAAAATAGAAATTAAAGCTTCTAACTCTTCATTATAACTGGGTGATAAGGAAAGATGAGAAAGGAGACACTAGCTTAGGATTTAACTAGGCTCATTCTTATTCCGATGCATTACAGTTCATCCAAACCTCCCATGGTAGCCATCATTTCAGCAGAAATGTTATATTCCTGGGGTAACAATTGCATTTGAACCTGTCTTTAACAACAGGATGCTTGGGGAGCTGTTTCAGCACTTTTAAAATCAAAACACAAAGTTGTCTGTAAAATATGGGAAGAATATACACTTCTCAAAATAAATAAATAAAGGGAACACTTAAACAAGACAATATAGCTCCAAGTAAATCAAACTTCTGTGAAATCAAACTGTCCACTTAGAAAGCAACACTGATTGACAATCAATTTCATATGCTGTTGTGCACATTCAACTTTGTATGGAACAAAGTATTCAATGAGAATATTTCATTCATTCAGATCAAGGATGCGCCATTTGAGCGTTCCCTTTATTTTTTGAGCAGTATATATCCTTTTCATCTTTATTTATTTAAATATTTTTTAAAAATTATATATCTACCAAATTGCAATTATGGATGGCATATGTCAAGGTAAATCTGGAAAATAATAATAAATGAAAGTTTTTTAAAAAATAAACTGAAGAAATGGAATCCATATTAACATATAATACAACATTCTGCTAAGGTTAAACTCACACACACTCTACCTCCCAGAAAACAGACCCATCTCTTGTCCTCCCCTAACACATTTTTAAAAGATTTCTGGAAAATTAGAAAGGGTCTTTTTCTTTGGTTTGGAAGGAGGGAAGAAAGTAAGATTGTTCTTACAATTGTTCTAAAAAGTAGATGCTTATATAGTTTGAGATGGATGAAATTTGTTCAACATTCTCTTATATACTGCATTTAAGCTACTATTTTAATATGACTCTTAATGCAAAACTATGCAAAATAATTTCTATAACACAAAATACAACCCCTTTAGATTCTAACGGATAATTGTCTTCAGCATTTACCCACCTTCCTTAATATGTAAATAGTATGTACAGGCTGCTTTGATTTTTATAAATGAATTTATGTGTACTAAAACCAATATCTAGAATTCTGAAAATTATCTGTTCTACAATGAAGAAGTTGTGAGAATAGGTTAAAGTTTTTACTAATTGGATAAACAGTTTCTTTTTCAATTGTGCAGATGGATATAAGTATCTTATCCAACAACTGTGTTTTGAATAAAGTGTCAATGTACACATAACACGCATTCCTAAAATATTAATTCAATTTAACTCACATCATTCTTTCAGAGCATTGGTGTCATCAATAAATTATTATTTAGATAAGCATCAAGAATCTAACATACGATATAATTTTTAATACCATTATTTGATTTGTTGGCAAAAAATTAATTCATTGCACAATTAATACCTCTCCTTTCAAAGTCCCACGTTAACCACTTGCTCCTACAATTTGGAAATCATAAATTTTTCCATTCTGTTCTGGTAACTACATAATATATATTCATTATTATTTGTTTTCTAGACAGGATGGTAAAAATAATTAAAAGGCCAATTAAAAAAACACATATTCTGATAAATATTAAAAAGAAACTAAAGTAGTGAAGTGCAAAATATAAATTTTAAAATGAAGATAAATTAAGATTTGCTTGCACAATGTTCTAAGATGAAATGGCTAATTTTACATTTCAAAACTCAGAACAAAACATCTTATGCCCTCCAAATTCAGTACATGATATGATGCTATTCATCATGTTCTGATGCTTTCTGTCCCACAATTGGCTTTTCTCCTCCCCAAGTGATAAATGTGGACTGTTTGCAAAATTTAATCCATTGCTGGCATCAGTTTTATGCCTGTTTGTGCTTCTATATAAAAGCATTCCTATTTTTGCTTCCATTGTATGTTATGGGATATTTTTAAAAGTAATTATCTAAAAAAATCATCCTCTTGGCCAACTTTGTATAAATTGATCATTAAATAAAACTTAAATAGGATACCACCCATTTAACATCTGTAACACCGGGATGAGAACCAAAACAGGAAGAGAAGATCCTTTTTGTGTGTTATTAGTCTCAAAATACAGTATTTCAAGTTTTGCACCACTAGCAAATGGAACATCCAAAATATTTCAAAGTACATATTTTAAACATTGAAAGTATGGGAATAAAACTTTCACAAAAAAAGTATGTTGTTATTCCCCCTTTTAACATATACCTTTAAAGTTGCTTCATGATATAAAGATAATTAGTGTCAGAAGAAATCAAAGTGACCTTCCTATGGAATTTCCAAAATCACAAAAAAAAACCCTCTCAAAACTCAGTAAATGCATTTCAAATAGAAACAGTGTTGCAAGAAATCCTCTTTTCTATAAAGTCAATGAAATAAATTCATACAAAAGTAGAATAGCGTTCAATCTATTAACGAGTCTCACTAACTTTTAACAAGTTTGGAAAGATAATCCAGTAGAAAAGTTACTGAACAAGGTTAGCCAAGCTAATTTAGCTTTATGTTGTACAGAGGGCATACCGGGTAATTCTGGAGGCTTGACAAACTATAAATAATTTATTAGAACAAAATTCCAAGACAGTATTTTGTTACAGCTTATATAGATTCAGTTTATAGCATTTCACCAGTTATTCCTTTCTTATTTTGATCTTTCTTATTTTGATCGCCACTTTAAAAGAAGAACTTGGAATCTTTCCCTTCCCAAAACAGCTGCCCCATAAAGCTTTATCACTATAGCAACTAAACTAATTGGTTTCCTACTAGGTATCTCCTTCAACCATCCATCGGGTGGAGCTACTATCCCTAAGTATAAAACCAAAGAGTTAAGGAAAGAAAATACCGGTAAGCCTTTTCTCATCTTTCATGTTATAAGAAACAAAGAAAATAAACAATTCATTTTTCTGATAGTTAAAAAGCAAAAACACCCTACATGAGAGCTCTTTTTGTACCCTACGTTTGTTAATTATCTCATAAAAATGAAATATTTTCCTCTATAAGAATATATTTTAACATTATTTCAAGTCAAGTTGAAATTTACTTCAAACTTTAAAATATCCACTAATCCATTATATTTTAAACCTGTCTTCGCTGTTATTTTAGCTGAATGTTTGGAATACAGCTGTCATATCCATAACATGTAAACACATTTTTTTAAAAAAAAATGAAGATAGGTATAGGCATGGAAGGGTTCATTATCTTTCGATAATGAACCCTTCCATGCCTATACCTATCTTCATTTTTTTCATTTGAATTATAAAAAACACAGAGATGTTAACTAATTATTAATCTTAATTTTGTAATAAAACAGGCTTCAAGTATCCTGTTAAAGGTAATAGGATTCTATAGAAACTATATTAACATAT
Source organism: Erythrolamprus reginae (assembly GCF_031021105.1). Classification (NCBI taxonomy): domain Eukaryota; kingdom Metazoa; phylum Chordata; class Lepidosauria; order Squamata; family Dipsadidae; genus Erythrolamprus; species Erythrolamprus reginae. The sequence continues at coordinate 18,273,128 of NC_091955.1, read as the reverse complement.
ATTTTGTCCATACTTCATTTCTAATATTCTTCTGAATTTACAAGCTATTTACTACAAAGGTCTTTAAGCTGTATGGCAGTCAGATTATATGTGAATTATATTATCATATTCCAAGTTGCACATTCAGTTATTAAGATACTGAAATAATGGAAGTAGTGAAGTGTCTTGTCACTGCATATTTTAGGTTAGGGAATGCTCTTCTCAGAATTGTGCAGAATATATATTCATCGTGCTTAGCAGAGATTAACCTAGGATCTGCAAAAAACAATTTAGTTGTAATTTTAAAACTCATTATTTAGAAATTATGAGATTGCATTTTGGGGTAATAAGAGAAATAGGCAAGTGGATAAAAATCTATGAAATTAAGAATTGGAATACTGAAGGTTTTTGGGGGGAAGTAACAGCCCTGTCCTTCCTAACTACCAATGTTAAAAGTATCAATACCCTAATATATTTTGAAGTTATTCAAAAGTATTTGTCAATTGGTGACATCTTATCATTACATTACACATAGTATACTCACATGAAAGATTTTTATATATGATTTATATATATATATTATTAAACACAAGAGCATGAAGACTAAAATGTCCTTACCCAAAGTAGTGAATGCTATCTTCCTTGGAGAATTTGATAGCTATAAATTTGTATATTGTAGAAATATACACTAAACTTTAAAAATACAATCAAACACAAAATCAGTATTAAGAATCCTATCCTTACCTTAAGGAGAAAATTCCATTGATGTAGCAATGCTCAGAAAGTTTCGTAATCATTACAAATAGACAGCGCTTAATAAGCTGCTAGTAAGGGATTTAGAATTCACTGACTACCAACTTCAGTTAGGTAAAGAAACTGTGTTTCAAATCTATTTTGCTTCAATAAAAGTCAACATGAGATGCCCCTCCCCATTGATGAATGTGTATTACAGCTGTCAATAATAAATTCTGTAAAATTCATGCTTGCTAAGAAGTATACAGTATTTCATTATATTAAATCATATTTGGATTATATTTTTTTAAAAAAACCATGTTTTCCATACTCTGATAATAGCAAAAAGCTTCTAAACAAAATTTATTTATAATAAATACATAAATAATTTTACAATCTTTTGAACTCTATCCTCTGGTCCTTAATACTTCTGACTCTACCCCAGAAACAACTGGTTATAAGCTATAATAAAACGCACCATCAATTTAACTAAGGATGCTTTGTGATATTGTAACATTTGCAGTAGGATCAAGTTCCATCACTAAGGAATACCATTATGAGCACGTTTTTTTCAAGAATCCTAAATGTATGAGAAGGGGAGACTTGGCACATGGAGAACAATAAAGACAGAAATATGCACCAATAATGGAAAATGTAAGTAGTGATAAATATAGAACATCTGGATTGCACTGGTGTTGGCATATTTTGTTAGGTTTTCAACAGCGGTAGGAAACATAAAAAAAAATATTTCCAAAACAGTTGGAAGCAAGCATTGTTTTTTAACCAAGTTTAATACAAAAACGTTGCTTTTTAACCTAGTTTTCACATGAACACGTCTAAGTGGCTCTTTGGAAACAGCCTGGCCTACAAAATTAACGTGGTCCCACTGAAGCAAGAAAGCCAAATACGAAGAAAACGCACGGGATTTGTCATCTGCCGAATCTAATACTTACTGCAATAAGCAATTAAAAGGCCAACCAAGATCATGACTGCCCAGAAAGTTGAGGACGCGCTCGGCAGGACGTTGGCATCTTTCCTACTGCTTCGCTTTAGAGATGGAGCCATTGAAGCCATAAGTCCCCCAAAGCCCCCCAAAAAGTGGGGGGGAGTCAGGTAAGTTTCACAAGCCCTCCGACACACCTAATCCCAAATAGAAACATTTTAGAGAAGGAGGACCACAGGGTTTGGCTGTCAGCAATCATCCTGAGGGGTCCAGAGGGGTCTTTTCAGCCCAGCCAAACCAGAAGACATTTTGTTTCAGCGGGCGACGACCCTCTAGAGCCCGTTTTGTTCTCCTCCTCCTCCTCTTCCTCCCCTTCGAGGATGGAGATTCATCGGCGGCGACCTCGAAGTTTCCCTTCTAAGAGCGGCGGGAAGGAAGGAAGAGGCAGGCAGGCGAGGCTGCCTTCAACGAGCCCTCCAAGCAGCCCGTCGAGGCCAAGTGGCGTTTGGTTCTTCGCTCTTTGAGGAAAAAGATCCCAGACGGGGCGCGGCGGCGGCAGCAGAAGCCAAAGCGAGCTGTGATGCCTCGGTGGCGAACCCTCCCCGCCAAATCCCGAGCGCCGGGGGAGGGCGCCGCGCGTGCGCATCCACGCGCGTCCCACCAAGCGGGCGAAAGGAAGGTCGCTTACCCGAAGGCGCGGAAGCCTGGCCTGGAGGGAGGACCCCAGGCGGGCACGGCAGGCAGGGGCATCCCTCTGAAGGAGCGAGGGGCAGGCGAGGAAAGGACTCCGGAGCCGCGGCGACCAGCTCCCCGGAAAGGTCGCCCTTCCTCCCCCCCGGACGGCAAACTTCCCACGCCGCTCCCCTCAGCACTTGTAGCGTCGTCCAGAGGGAGCCCTGCAGCAGCGGCAGTCCCCTTTTGAGGACACGGGTTAGCCAAGCCCGCCCACTGGCGGTGCCGCCTCGCTCTCCGCCGACGCCTTGCTTTTCCCTCGGGGCGAGCAGGGTAGCGACACCCAGCTTGGCCACCTTGGCCGGACAGGGCTGGCTGGCTGGCCGCCTCCGCCGCTGCTGCTGCCAGTCCTCAGCTGTTGGCTTCTTCGGGCTCCGTAGCCATCCGCAGCAGAAACCCCCGCGCTTTCCCAATCCGCGGTAGCGGCGGCTCCTTTTGGCTTGCTTGTCGTCCGGCAGTCCCGTCGGCGCGGAGCGCGCGCAATTCCAAAGCCCCTTTTGTCGAGAGTGCGTTGTGGAGGGGGGGGGGCGGTCCGGCTGACGCCCCCCCACCCTTAACACCGCCCCCGGCCCGCCTCGCGCGCGGGCGCGCGCTCCTCGCTGAAGCTGGCGCGCGCGGAGGCCATGCGGGTGGGCGCGCGCGCGCTCGTTTCCCCACAGCCCACGAGCGGCTTCGGGGCCCGGCACGCGGTGGTTGCCCGGCTCTTCGTGCCACCCCACCCCCTTCCCTCTGCTGCGGTCTTGTCTTTAGTGGCGAGCGTGAGGTGGGGTGAACAGTCCGAACAGCCCCCCACCCCAAATCCGGCAAAGGTGGGAAATATGAAAGCTCTCCTCATAGAAAAGCCCCGTGCTACCTCAGCCCCCTCCCTCGAAGGCAAAGCTCCAGTGTGACATAAATCCAACGGGCGGTCGATGAAAAAAAGACATTCCCGAGAAGGCTACGCTAAAGAGCCTCCCCTCCCCCGCAAAGGAATCGCAGGAAAATTAAATAAATAAATAAATAAAAGCGCCCTGTTTTGTTTTGTTTTTAAAGCTTGTTCGCCGCTTTACTTTGGCGGGAGAAATCGCTCCCCGCGATGGTTCACAGAGGCGACATCTTGAAGAGGCGATTCCACGAATCGGAGTTGCGTTGCTTAAAACTCTCCTACCTTGGACTTTTAATAATCTTTTTCCCGCCGATTTTGCAGGGAGCGTTGCGGCCGTCGGATCTCCTCCCTCGAGCCGTTTCCAACCTGTGTGGGAAGTGGGCAGCAGGTTGGAGGCACCCGCCGTTACTTGTGCGTTTCCTGGGCGTCGTAGCAGAGAAAGGAGAACTCCCAGGACCTTTCAACCATATCTATCCTCCTCCATGGTTCACGGAGAAGATTTGATCTTAGAAAGAACTGATACTTTACTTCATCACTTGTCATCTACCTTGTCATTGGGATGGCAGTAGGGATCCAACCAGCCACCCCAAATCTTCCCCCTTCAAATCCTTCCCATCCACCGAAGATTTGAGTAAGAAAGACTTCCGATATTTTTTTTTCTTTTGCATCCCCCCCCATCATCCAGGGCTCCATTCAGCCCATTTCCAAACAAACTCAACAAAATTGAATATACCCTGACATTCCAGAAGAACCAGCAAGTGTTGCAATCATCAGCAAACTTCAATTCCTCTGTCTTTGCTACTGAGAGAAAGAAGGAGAAATCATTGCTTCCTTTTGCTTGGATGCTTTGAGAAGCATCTGCAATGTGTTGACAGTCCGTTATTCCAAATCCCATAAGCATTTAAAAATAATACCATATCCCACTTTCCACAATTAATTCAATATACAATGGTGGGTTTAGGAGGGCAGAAGTAACTACTCATAATTTCTTAGTACTGTAGTACCATTCAGCCTCCTCTATTATGGTGTCCATAAGAATTAAAGGTATTGAGAGGCTGTCACAGAGAGGAAGTGGGTTAGCCTATTTCCCAAAGCAGGTGAAGGCAAGATAAAGGAATAATGGATGGAAACTGAACAAGGAAAGATTCAAAATGTCCTGACCTTGAAAATAATTAACCAATGGAGCAGCTTGCCTTCAGAAGTTGTGGAAGCTTCATCACTGGAAGCTTTCAAGAAGAGACAGGACTGCCATCTGTCAGAAATGGTGCTGGGTCTCCTGCTTGGCCAGGGGTTGGACTAGATGACTTAAGGTACCTTCCAATTCTGTTATATTAAGCAATAAAGTACTTTATTTTGTAGCTTGCATTCCCATATACGCAATTTAAGGAGCAGATAAGGTGTTACCTTAAAAAAAAGATTATTAACCCAAATCATGGTTAGGAAACAGCTAAGATTAAGAATACAGTGTTCCCTCGATTTCTGCCCGCGAAAGTCGAATTTCCGGAAGTAAATACACCATTTTTGGCTATGGACTGCCATCCCTTAACACTTTAAACTCTTAAATTACCATTTCCCATTCCCTTAACAACCATTTACTCACCATTATTATTGGTACTCACAATTGAATAAGACACTTAGTGATCCTGATATTTATAAACATAATTATTTATTAACAATATTTTTTTGTTATTTATTTGCAAAAATTATTAGTTTGGTGATAACATATGACATCATCGGGTGGGAAAAACCGTGGTATGTATAGGGGAAAAACCGCAAAGTATTTTTTAATTAATATTTTTTTAAAAACCGTGGTACAGGCTATTCGCGAAGTTTGAACCCACGAAAATTGAGGGAACACTGTACAGTTCTTTGCTAATTTGCTGGGTTCAAGCCCATCTCACTGAATTTAGTCAAACTGACTTCTAAGACATTCATAAGGCTGCACTCTGCATCATCTGTACAGGAAATATTAATCTTGGGATTTAAGGGTTTATATCTGTATTTAAATCATAATCCATTGTGTTCAGCGATAGGCAGATCATGAACTTAATGTGCCTGCCTTTTATTAAGGACAATAGCTGTTCCACATTTTCTGAATCTGAAGAGTTGCTCTGTGTCACTCTGCACTATTGATTTAATAAGATTACTTCTAGCCATGGTCTAATAAATGTGCTAAAGGGTAATGGATTTTGTTCCAAGTTTGACTTTCCATTCTTGTTGATAAACAATTTTTAAAATATATTTTATAGGTCAGATGAAATAATCTAACAGAGAAGGGAGAAGGAGCAATAATTTCATGTTCTGTTGCTTGGAAAAGAAAATCTGCAACAAGAAAGTATTAACATAATATCATGGGAGATTTAATCCCGTCAAATTCATCTCTAAATATACATTCTTTGAAATAAATTCTACAAAGTTGATAAATTATATTTTAACTCAACCCTAGTGCTAGGGGTTTTTGGGCCATTTAGAATTGTCCCTTTTTTATTCCTGTGCTTTGGTGCCACACTCATTAGAATGAATATTTTGTATATACTATTAAGCGGAATATTTGAAATTAAAAAGATTTATTTGGGCATAAAAACCTGTCAGTCATATCAGCAGTATATTACTACTGTTGCAATCATTCTAAACATATTCTGAACACTCTTACTGTGGCCACACTCCATAAATGAATATTAGTTTTACATTTTCATCAATTAACATAGATATGTAAATTATATGCATAATCCAAGATTTGGATAATAATGCAGTTGAATTACTTGTGTATTTGTTTTCACTAATATCCACCGAAGTAACCTCCATGAACTTTTACTAATTAGAAACTTGGCATAATCAATGTTTGCTTATTATATTTTAATAGTTTTAAAAAATTTCCTTTCACAAACGACACAGAAAGAACATGCCAACAAAGTAGGTTTAAAAATTACAAAATGTAATTCTTTGTTGTGAGCCGCCCCGAGTCTGCGGAGAGGGGCGGCATACAAATCTAAATAATAAATAAATAAATAAATAAATTCTGAACTAAAATAAAACAAAATTCAATAACATTGGTAAAGATAGCAATGTAAAGAAAAAACAATAATTACAGTAAATTACAAAGCTTGGTATATTCAGAAGTATTCAAGCACATACAATTAATGTTAAACTCCATTCATTCTTATTGCAGTGGTTATATATGAGAATTGACTTTTAATGAGGAGTGAAATTCAAAAATTTCCTACCAGTTCTTCGGGTGTGCCTTGGTGGGCATGGCAAAGGAAGGATACTGCAAAATCTCCATTCCCAACCCACTCCAGGGTAAAGGATACTACAAAATCCCCATTCTTTCCCCACTCCTAGGGGAAGGACATTGCAAAATCTGCATTCTATCCTACATTGCACCTCCAGTACTGTATATATTTGTCTATTATTTGTTTTAAGCATAACCATAAAAAGCATGTTAGTTCTGAGTACAAGAAAATGGAGATTGTCCTCATAGACAAAAAAATAAAACGGGCATGAAAGCTGGCAGCAAAATTGTATTCAGGAAATTTGGGTTTTGTATATTTTACTCAGCCAGAGAAAATTATAGAAATAGAGATCCATTAATACAACAGTAGGTGCTCAGATGGTTACTGAATATTAAGGATTCCTCTTCTCAAGCAATTTGTGCGTGTTTTTGGAACAGTTTGTGTTGCACATTGGCTGATAGATATTTGATTAATGGACTAAAATCATCATCTTAAGGAAATAAGTGTCCAACAAATATGGGGAGATAAAGGGAGTTTAAAATGATAAACATAAATGTGCTGATATTTGTCAAAGCTCTTCACATAATGAAACTACAGGGCAGGTATGTATGTGTTTGTGTGTGTGTGTAGATAGAGATAAAGAAAAGATAGATAGCATAGCATAGCATAGATACACAATTTAAGGCTTTACTCATAAGCCTTTACATAAAGCAACGAATCAGTGAACACCTAGAAGCAAAGAAAATAATAAGCAAAAGCCAACTTGGGTTTGTCAGAAACAGATCATGCCAGATTAATCTTTTTGCATTCTTTGACAAAGAGGCAAAATTAGTGACCAGAGAAATATTGTTGATATAATTTACTTGAACTTCAGTAAGGCATTTCATAAAATAGACCATGACCCATAGTTCCCTCTAAGCTGAGCAGTGAGCAATCGCTCACTTAAAAATCATCATCAACTCAGTTTTTCAAACCTGCCCAGAAGCCGAGAGGGAAAGAGTGAGAGGGAAGGAAAGAGAGAGGAAGAGAGAGAAACAGATAGAAAAAAGAGAGGAAGGAAAAGAGAAAGAAAAGGAATGTGAGTAAGGAAGAGAGAAAGAAAATCAAAATCTAGTTTGAAACTAGCTCAACTATTTAAATAGCATTTTGATATTGATAGAGTTGCCCTATTATGAGCTCACTGTTATAGACACACAGTACAGTATTTTATTTTGAAATTCTCTGAGGCAAAACAGGGTGGGTTTTTTATTTGTTTGTTTGTTTGTTTATTTGTTTATTTATTTAATATTTCTGTGCCGCCCAGTCCCAAAGGGACTGCCGCTCAGACACTATACTTTTCCGCCCCCCCCCAAAAAAAAAAATAGAGGGAACACTGCCATGACCTACTACTAGATAAAGTAGAAAAATGTGGGTTAGATAGCATCACCATTAGATGGATTTGTAATTGGCTGACCAACCACACTCAACGATGTAAACCTCAATGGAACTGCATTTACATGGAAGGAAGTATGCAGTGGAGTACTCCAAGGCTCAGTTTTAGGTATTCTTCAACATCTTCATGAATGACTTGGACATGGGGATAGAAAGGGAACTCATCAAATTTGCAGATGACACCAAACTGGCAGGAATAGCCAACACTTCAGAAGATAGGCTCAAGATATAGAAGGATCTTGAGACCTGAGCATTGGGCGCTATGTAACAAAATAAAATTCAGTGGTGAAAAAAGTAAGGTTCTATATTTATCAAAGAAAAACAAAATGCACAGGTACAATATATGTGGCACCTTGCTCAATAGTAGTAATTATGGGATGGATCTTGGAGTGAATAACCATTTAAATATAAGCCTAGAAGGATAGAATCAAGATCATGTGACATGTTAATACTACTTCATAAGGCCTTGGTAAGGCCACACTTTGAATACTGCATCTAGTTTTGGTCACCACAATGCAAAAAAGATATTCAGACTAGAAAGAGTGCAGAGAAGAGCAACAACGATGATTAGGGAACTGTAGGCTAAAACATGAAGAATGGTTGCAGGAACTGAGAAAATGGTTGCAGGAATTGAGAAAATAATAATGGCTGGAAAAAATGTCAAAATGCAAGTAACGAGTTAAATCAGTTTCACAATAATTTATTGGAAAGTCGTAGATTTGATGAATGTAACTGAAATAATAATAATAATAATAATAATAATAATAATAATAATTTATTAGTTTTGTATGCCGCCCCTCTCCGCAGACTCGGGGCGGCTCACAACAAATGATAAAAAACAATATTATACAGGCACAAATCTAATATTAAGAAAAAACTAAAATCCCTACCATAATTAAAAACCAAACAGCACATACATACCAAACATAAATTATAATAAGCCTGGGGGAAAGGTGTCTCAAATCCCCCATGCCTGGCGGTATAAGTGGGTCTTAAGTAGTTTACGGAAGACAAGGAGGGTGGGAGCAGTTCTAATCTCCGGGGGGAGTTGATTCCAGAGGGCCGGGCCCGCCACAGAGAAGGCTCTTCCCCTGGGGCCCGCCAGACAACATTGTTTAGTCGACGGGACTTGGAGAAGGCCAACTCTGTGGGACCTTATCAGCCTCTGGGATTCGTGCGGTAGCAGGTGGTTCCGGAGGTATTCTGGTCCAATGCCATGTAGGGCTTTAAAGGTCATGACCAACACTTTGAATTGTGACCGGAAACTGATCAGCAGCCAATGCAGACCACGGAGTGTTGTAGATACGTGGGCGAATCTGGGAAGCCCCACGATGGCTCTCGCGGCTGCGTTCTGCACGATCTGGAGTTTCCGAACACTTTTCAAAGGTAGCCCCATGTAGAGAGCATTGCAGTAATCGAACCTCGAGGTGATAAGGGCATGAGTGACTGTGAGCAATGACTCCCGGTCCAAATAGGGCCGCAACTGGTGCACCAGGCGAACCTGGGCAAACGCCCTCCTCGCCACAGCCGAAAGATGATGTTCCAATGTCATTTGTGGATCGAGGAGGACGCCCAAGTTGCGCACCCTCTCTGAGGGGGTCAATAGTTCCCCCACCAGGGTAATGGACAGACAGATGGAATTGTCCTTGGGAGGCAATACCCACAGCCACTCCGTCTTGTCTGGATTGAGTTTGAGTTTGTTGACACCCATTCAATCCCAAACAGCCTCCAGGCACCGGCACATCACTTCCACTGCTTCGTTGACTGGACATGGGGTGGAGATGTACAACTGGGTATCATCCGCATATTGATGATACCTCACCCCATGCCCTTGGATGATCTCACCCAGCGGTTTCATGTAGATATTAAATAGCAGGGGGGAGAGGACCGACCCCTGAGGCACCCCACAAGGGAGAAACCTAGAGGTCGACCTCTGACCCCCCACTAACACCGACTGCGACCAACCGGAGAGGTAGGAGGAGAACCACTGGAGAACAGTGCCTCCCACTCCCAGCCCCTCCAGTCGGCGCAGAAGGATACCATGGTCGATGGTATCGAAAGCCGCTGAGTGGTCAAGAAGCACCAGGACAGAGGACAAGCCCCTGTCCCGGGCCCGCCAGAGATCATCCATCAACGCGACCAAAGCAGTTTCCGTGCTGTAACCGATACAGATATTACATATTTAAAATTGACTAAGAGAATTAGGCATGCCTTCCCAAAGTTCAGACTTGCATTCCATTAGAACAGCAATAAACTGAAGGAATGGATAAGTTATAAAGTGGTTTTTCCTAAGAAAATTGAAGAAGATTGAGGAATGGATTTATTATACTCGGGAGGGAGGGGATTTCAGCTGGACTTTTTGGGGAAGATAGATTGATTTTGGAGAATGGATTTATTAACAATTGATAAGAGATGGTATTAAGAAACAATCACAGATATTTGATCCAGAGTTAACTGCTGGAAGATTTGGGACAGATAAGAAGCCATGGTAAACTTTCTTTAAGCTGAATAAAATAATAGTTTGTTAACAGAAGATTTTGATACTTTACTTTTGCCCTTTTTTTGCTTGTTACTTGTTGTTCTAATAATTTGAAAACAAAATTAGCAATTTGAATTTTTTTAAAGTCCTAATTGGCAAAAAACGAGAAACTAATATTGTTAAAATATACCGTATTTTTCAGAGTCTAAGACACACCAGAGTATAAGACGCACCATAGTTTTGGGGGAGGAAAATAGATTTTTTTTTTTTACTTACCCGGTATTCATCTGGCTTGTGTCCTTAGTTTGTTCAGTTTCAGCTCATTATTTTATTGCCTGGTTAGGGCAGGAAAAGCCTTTTTCAGAATGAGTAGGAATGAAAGCAAACCTGCAAAGATTTAGGGCAAGAAAAATTGCTTCGGGGGAAGTACGAATTTAAAAAAATGCTGCAAGCCAGGAAGATCACATTAGGGCTGAAATACCCTTTTTCAGAGGGAGTAGGAATGAAAGCAAACCTGCAAAGACTTAAGGCTGAGAAAAACCTTCTTCAGAGGGAGTAGGAAGCCAGGAAGATCATTAGCTGGGAGAAAAAGTTTCAAAAAAGCTACATTCGGAGTATAAGACGCACCCAATTTTCAGCTTCTTTTAGGGAGGAATTTATTTTTTTATTTATAGTTTGTGTTGGAAGGGACCCTGTGGGTCTTCTAGTCCAACCTCCTGCTAGTGCAGGAGACCCTATACTATCCCAGACATATGGCAGTCCAGTCTCCTCTTGAAGGTCTCCAGTGTTGGGGTGTTCACAACCTCCGCAGGCAGGCTATTCCACCGGTTGATTGCTCTCACCATCAGAAAGTCCTTCCTTATTTGTAGGTTGAATCTCTCCTTGGTCAGCTTCCATCCGTTGCTTCTTGTCTGGCCCTCTGGTGCTTTGGAAAACAGTGTGACCCCCTCCTCACTGTGGCAGCCCCTCAAGTATTTGAAGACTGCTATCATGGCTCCCCTGGACCTCCTCTTCTCTAGACCAGTGTTTCCCAACCTTGGCAACTTGAACGCGAACGCTGGCTGGGGAATTCTGGGAGTTGAAGTCCAAATATCTTCAAGTTGCCAAGGTTGGAAAACACTGCTCTAGACTATCCATGCCCAGTTCCTGCAGTCTTTCCTTATATGATTTGGTTTCTAGTCCCTTTATCATTCCGGTAGCCCTCTTCTGTAGTTTTTCCAGAGTTTCAATGTCTTTTTTGTAGTGTGGAGCCCAAAATTGAATGGAGTATTCTATGTGTGGTCTGACTAGCGCATTATAAAGTGGTATTACTTCCTTAGTTCTAGATTGTATCCCTCTGTTGATGCAGCTCAAGATTGTATTGGCTTTTTTAGCTGCCACTGCACATTGCTGATTCATATTTAGTTGGTTGTCCACCAAGAGTCCTAGATCTCTTTCACAGTCATTTGTGCTGAGTGTGGTTTCACCAGGGTTTGTATGTATGTTTAGGGTTTTTTTTAACCTAGGTGAAGGATTTTACTTTTCTCAACGTTGAACTTCATTTTGCATGTTTGGGCCTAGTGTACAAATCTGTCCAAATCTTTCTGTATTCTGAGCCTATCCTCTGGGGTATTTGCCACTCCCGCTAGTTTGGTGTCGTCTGCGAATTTAATTAATTCCCCTTCTATTCCCTCATCTAGATCATTGATAAATATGTTAAAGAGCCGGGGTGGCGCAGTAGGTAGAGTGTAGGCTACTGAAGCTGACTGTAGATCTGCAGGTCAGCGGTTCAAATCTCATCACAGGCTCAAGGTTGACTCAGCCTTCCATCCTTCCGAGCTGGGTAAAATGAGGACCCGGATTGTGGGGGCAATATGCCGGCTCTGTTAAAAAGTGCTATTGCTAACATGTTGTAAGCCGTCCTGAGTCTAAGGAGAAGGGCGGCATAAAAAAATCAAATAAATAAATAAAGAGTACTGGGCCTAGGACTGATCCCTGTGTCTTACACTTCAGTATTCAACTCAAGGAGGATAATATATAGTACATATATATGTATATGTGTATAAATTATTGTAGGGTAGGACTGCATACACTTCAAAAATAATTTGAAAGTTCTGCTTTGGATTTTATTTGAGCAGTCCAAACCCTATGTGAGCCTGAAAAAGATTTGCTGTTTTAAAGAAAAAAATCTATAAAACTACCATAAAAATTACAGAACCATCTTTTTTCTTTTTTGTAATATTTTATAAAGAATATACAGCCCAGTAAGAATTGGTTACTTTCCACCATCAGTTGCTATGGAAAGAAATGAAAACTAATTAGTAGAAAATCAAAGATAACTTCAATGTGGTTTATAACAAAGATTTTCTTTTCTCTGATTCTGTATAGTGTACTACAAATTCATTCCACTACAACACTCTAGTAGTATTTAAAAAGGTGTTTTAAGAGAAGTATCATTCAGCTGTTGTACTCTGTTGAATTATCATTGCAGCCAAAAGATAAATTCCAAACAATTCAAATTATATTTTTAAGGTCATCTTCACATTATATCAGGGCCACCATCAGGAATTTTGGGGCCCCATACAGCCTAAGTGTTGCCCCCCCCCCACACCATTTTAAAACTATTTTAAGTCGCCAAGCCGCTCCATCCCCCGGGGATCATTTCCCGCTTCGCGCCAAGCGAGGCGGTCCCATAGGCCAGTGTTTCCCAACCTTGGCAACTTGAAGATATCTGGACTTCAACTCCCAGAATTCCCCAGCCAGCAAATGCTGGCTGGGGAATTCTGGGAGTTGAAGTCCAGATATCTTCAAGTTGTCAAGGTTGGGAAGCACTGCCATAGGCTATTTCAGGAACTGGGTTAAGCCGATTGTGTGGACTCGTCCAGGAGAAAGAAAGAAGCGGGAGCGACGAGGGAAAGAAAGATCCTCCTGGCATCGGTCAGGCGGAGCGAGGCTTATTTACGGCTCCTTGGCACTTCTCCCTTCTTGGAAGAGACCTTGTTGACAAAACCATGTGCTTTCTAGCGAGGGGAGAGGGAAGGGGGATCCCACACCCGGCAGCCACCGGCGAGGAGCTGGAAAGGACGAGGGGAGAGAAAAAGCAGGGTACCATCAGTCAGGCGGGTGTCTTGAGGGGGCACTCCCATCTGGAAGGAAGGGAAGAAAGGCGAGGGCGAGCTATGAAGGAAGGAGGGAGGAAGGAAGGAAGGGTAAAAGGGGCGATCAAGAGATGAATGGGTGAATGAATGGACGGAGGGTGGAAGGAAGGAAAGAGGGAAGGGACAGGAACAGAGGAAGGGTGCAAAGGAAGCAAGGAAAGGTGTGAAAGGGGAGAGAAAGAGAGGAAGGAGTGAAAGAAGGGAATGAGAGAGGAAGGAGAAGGAAAGCAAGAAATGGAGGGAGGGAAGGAAAGAAAGAAAGGGGGAAGGGACAGGAACAGAGGAAGGAAGCAAGGAAACTTATGAAAGGGGAGAGTAAGAGAGGAAGGAGTGAAGGGAGGGAAGAAGGTAGGAAGGAGAAAGAAAAGAAGAAATAGAGGAAGGGAAGGTAAAAGAGAAAGAAAAAGAGAAAGAAAGAGAGAAAGAAAGAAAGAGAAATAAAAATAGAGAGGGGGAACGAAAGAAATGGAAGGAGGGAAGGAAGGAGTAAAAGCAAGAGAAAGAAAGAAAGCAAGAGAAAGAAAAAAGAATAAGAGAGCAAGAGAGAAAGAGAAAGAAAGAGAGAAAGAAAGAAAGGCAACTTCAAAGAAAGGCTCACTGAGCATCTCTCACTCTCTCTTTCTATCCCTCTTTCTCTTCCTTTCTATCTCTCCTCTTCCTTTCTCTCCTTTCTCTCTCCCTCTCTTTCTACCCTCCTTTCTCTTCCTTCCTTCTCTCCCTCTCTCCCCTCCCTCCTTCCTTCCTCTCCATTTCTCTTTCCCTCCCTCTCTTTCCCTTTTCTTTCTTTTGGTCCACTTCTCTCTCCGCTTCTCCACTTGCCTCCCCCTCACGCCTCGCCCTTCCCACCCGGCCACCCGCTCGCGCTTACCTGCTCCCAGCGCCAGCAGCAGGAATTCAAGTAAGCCCAAAAGAAGCCATTGGCTCCGGGCGGCGGGCGGTGTTCATGGGCCCCCCGAACCCCCGGCCCAGCACTTCCGGAGGCCGAAAGGCGCGGCTCTCTTGCCCTTGCAATCCTCGGGGGGACACAAGGCCGACGGAGAAGCCGGCCGGGCTTAGCCCTCTCCTGGCTTCCCCAATTCCGCTTCCCCAGCAGCGCGGCTTGGCTTCCGGAGGGCCGAGCCAACCCCGCGGTCATTCCTCCTTCCGTGGCTCCCATCGGGGCTCCCTGCCTGTCTGCCGGCCTCCCTGCCTTCTTTCCTCGTGGGGGTGGGAAGAAGGTGCGGGCCGCGGTCGGAGAAGCTCCACAGAGGCAGAGTTTGTCTCAATCGGGGTTGGAGAGTTTTTGGCGGGCGCCGGAGCCCCCCATTTTCCAATTTGGCCGGGCCCGTGACGCCACTCCCAGTAATACCGGTCTATCGGTGGCCCTGCATTATACCAATAACGTCCTTTTTTTAATAAAGATTTTTGCTAAATTAAAGTTTAGCAGTTTCAATTTTCTAGTGTTTTACAACTGTGTGAATGGTGTTTCATCTTTCACAGTGCTTTATCGTTTTCTTTTTCCCCATGATGAATCATATGCTTTCATGCTGCTATTATCATGGCTTTAAAATAAATCCAATCTAGTCCTGAACACAATGGCCATTTAAAGCGTTACAAAGCTTCTGAAATCATCTATATCATTTTCAATTGTTCCTGCAGAATTAGCACTGGCAACTGCACTGTAAGGCAAGTTTTACAGCAGCTGACATTTTTTATAACATTGCATGGTTAGGTTCACATTATTTCTTGGCTGCTTCCAATTTTTTGGTTAAAAAACCCAATGATGAATTTCAAAAGAGCCCTAGTGGCAGAATGGTTAGAATGCAGTATTGCAGGCTTACTCTGCCTATAGCAGTTCAATGCTGATGGGCTTGAGGTTGATTCATCCTTCCATCCTATGGTATATACGTCTAAATGGCGAGTACAAGTGCACTAGAGTGCCTTCCGTCCCCTGTCCTATTGCTGTCCTATATCTCCTATACCTTTCTTCTATTCCTATATCTCTTCTTCTATTCTTTCATTGATATGTTCTATTACTATACCTTCTTTTCTATTATTTCTTAGATATATTTTACTATGAGTATCTCCTCTATAACCTTTATCATGTATTTTACTATGTGTATATAGATATATATACCCACTAAAACCCTCATTGTGTATTGGACAAAATAAATAAATAAATAATAAAAATAAATAAAATAAATGATAATGCTACTGCTTTCACACAGGTAATTTTCAACGTCTTTTTTTTTTAAAAAAATCACTTTATATATATTTTTTATATACGTATTCCTAATTTTTTATATTTCTCCCTAATTTCATAATAGATAGGAGAGTGGCTGATGTAATGGATGAAGTCATCCATTTCACCAACACTGCAAAGCCAGAGCTCTTGTTTCATTGATGCACTGGATATTTATAAAATTTCCCTTCCACATGTGCAGTGAGCAAGGTCTGAAAGTGATGTAAAAGCTTCCTCAATGAAATGCTAGCAATGTTGACAACACATTTTTTTATTTCTTATAATGGAAGTACCAAGATGAAAACTCTGAAGATTGTGTCACAAGAGCTCTCTAGAGTCATCTTGTTCAAAAATTGTACCTTTGATCTTTTTTAAAAAAAAAATCCTACAAGGACTAAGTTCACTATCCTAAGATCTAAAGAAGATATGGAATTTAATTACAGAATAGGAGACAAGAGTTTGGCTTATTGATTTTCACAAAAGTCTTCCAGTTCTTGCTACTACAAAGACTGATTTTATGTCATTAATGTCCTTTTTTGCGGTTTAGTAGGGACCCATAAATATTTTATATATGAGTTTCTAGTTCTGAGAGTAATGATGTACAGATTGACAGTTTAGAATAGTTTGGGAAATCAAAGGTCTTCAGTTGCAAAAACTCAGTTTTTGTGACTACAGGTCCATAACAATGGTGAAAGCATTTTTTAGTCTTGTTCAATGCTCTCATACAAATCTTTGTGTTGGAATCCTACCTAAATTTGTAAACCTTTCTGTTCTGTCTGGGTCACTCCAGAAGCCAATACCAACCCAAAAAGAGAAACCAGACACACTGGTAAAAGGCAAAGGCAGTTTTATAAAATTCAAGAAAAACACAGGTAATAGAAAATGTCCTTACAAACAGGAAAATGCTGTATCTTCAGATATATCCACGAAGGCAAAAGTCCATGCAGCAATACAGAATTCTTGCTGCCAAGCCAAGGCTGTAGATAGCAGACCTACACCTCCCACGGGTCTTCCAAAGCTGCTGGGCCACAAGACAGGAACAGAGACGCCGAGAAACAAGACAGGATAACGCCACTCCAAACTGATAACACTGCACATGGCTTCAAGGGCTTGCCTGCCTTTTAAACCCTGCTGATGAGGACCACACCCAAACCCAGCTGTTTCTAATTCAATGGTGATAATATTTCTTTAACTGCTCCTTTCGTTGCTCTGAACGTCTCTGTCTCATGTCAATGACAGCTTGTGCGTCATCACCTAATGACTCCAAGCTACTGGCTGGGGAGAGCCCACCCCCCGGGGCTCTCATGCTGTTCTCCTTCATCCCATTCCTGATTTTCCTCTCCTCCGTCCGACTGTTCAGCCCCCTCCTCTGCGCTGTCATCCTCCTCCGGGCATGGAGCCAGCAGAGACACAGCCGGTCCCTGAGCAGCCTCAGGCTGAACCACAACACCTTTCTATAAACATAATTCACCTCAATAGCTTTATATGACTGCCAAATAATGAGAAGAGTTGGTTTGATAAGGGAATATAACCAATATGGAAGTATTTCCCCCCACAAAAGTCCTTCATAATATTCACTAATTCTCCTTTCGCTACCTTTTTTCTAACCTAGTTATTTTCTCCCAATGTCTATATTTTAATCAGCACTTGAACATTTTTCTTAGCAACTGTTGAAATGCTATTTTTAATGCTTTCTTCTGCTCCTTATTTGTCAAACACTTACTTTCCAATCCTTTTATTTTTCTGCTTTTAGGTTGAAATTATTAAAAACATCATGCATGTCTATGTACTGGTAATTGTTTCAGTTTATTTAGGCAGGCCTCTAGAATTTTAATTGGTCTTATGTTTTACTGATGTGGTTTTAATGATATTTCATTATATGTTTAGTTGTGTTCTTAATTCACTGTTATGGCTTTCAATTTCATTATTAGTCATACAGAGCTCAGCTGTATTTCACTTAACTTGCCATCAACTACGGGGAAAAAATTGCACATAGCCAGGCTTGTGTGTGTAGTCAGGCACAGAAGCAAAGAAAAAGTGTGTGTAGTCAGGCACAGAAGCAAAGGAAAATATTCATGCTTTGGATAAGTCAGATTTACTCAGCTAGCTGGGTTTATTCTAGATTGACAAGCAGGAATGCTAATAAATACAACCGCTGCTTTCTTCCTGATAAAATAAAAGGTTTTTTCCCCCATGAAACCTACACAATTGAGCGAGAAAATGTCCTTTTAAATGTAAATATTTGAAATAAAATTCTTTTATATAAAAAGAAACCTACACAATTTTGTTGTTATTCAGTTTTTTCTCAACTCTTCTGACTCTTCAGGATTTGATGGATACCAATTTAGTGACTTCCAACAATATCTACAAACTTATGTCTTGGCAGAAAAAAAAACCAGCAAAGTTTTCTCTTCCTTGTATGGAAGAGCTAAATGAAAAAAAAATGACAGTGGTAAGATAAGAACTTTTTTATTATTTTTAAAAAATATTTTTAATTAATTTTCCACTTTAAAAAAATATTTATATTACATATTAATTATGCAACAGGCTATAATTTTTCTCAAGTACTGTATATAAAATAGTACATGCTTTTTCCAATTAACAATTTAATTTCATATATACTTCAATGATTTAGCATGCAGGCTATATAGCGCCCCCCCAAAAAAAAAATTTATAAAGTCTAGATTTTATTTATTACATACTTCAAAATATTTTAAAAAGTAAAAATAATAAACAAATTAACATTATTAAAACAAGATAAGGTAAGAACTTTTGTGACCTTCATAAAGCACTATTAAGCACTGTTCTGAGATCTGTATACAGTATTCCTACGGAATTCAAAGTAGGAAGCTTTCTTTCTCGGAGAGAGAGAGGCCCAATATAAAGATAGAAACATAGAAGTCTGACGGCAGAAAAAGACCTCATGGTCCATCTAGTCTGCCCTTATACTATTTCCTGTATTTTATCTTACAATGGATATATGTTTACCCCAGGCATGTTTAAATTCGGTTACTGTGGATTTACCAACCACGTCTGCTGGAAGTTTGTTCCAAGGATCTACTACTCTTTCAGTAAAATAATATTTTCTCATGTTGCCTTTGATCTTTCCCCCAACTAACCTCAGATTGTGTCCCCTTGTTCTTGTGTTCACTTTCCTATTAAAAACACTTCCCTCCTGGACCTTATTTAACCCTTTAATATATTTAAATGTTTCGATCATGTCCCCCCTTTTCCTTCTGTCTTCCAGACTATACAGATTGAGTTCATTAAGTCTTTCCTGATACGTTTTATACTTAAGACCTTCCACCATTCTTGTAGCCCGTCTTTGGACCCGTTCAATTTTGTAGGTGAGGTCTCCAGAACTGAACACAGTACTCCAAATGTGGTCTCACCAGCGCTCTATATAAGGGGATCACAATCTCCCTCTTCCTGCTTGTTATACCTCTAGCTATGCAGCCAAGCATCCTACTTGCCTTTCCTACCACCCGACCAAACTGCTCACCCATTTTGAGACTGTCAGAAATCACTACCCCAAATCTTAATTATTACCCAGACAAAACTTTATTTTGGTATTTGACCAATAAAAAATACTATCCCCTAATAACAAGAACTATTAGCAACCATTTATGGCGAAGCTTAGGGATGCAGTGGCTCAGTTGTTAAGACACTGAGCTTGTCAATCAGAAAGGTTTGCAGTTCGGCAGTTTGAATCCCTAGCACCGCGTAACAGAGTGAGCTCCCCTTTCTTGTCCCAGCTTCTGCCAACCTAGCAGTTGGAAAGCATGCAAAAAGTTGGAAAGAATGTAAAAATGCAAATAGAAAAATAGGTGGGAAGGTATCAGCGTTCCGTGTGCCTTTGGTGTTTAGCCATGCCAGCAACATGACCATGGAGATGTCTCCATACAGTGCTGGCTCTTGGTCTTTGAAACGGATATGAACCCCAACCCACCCCCCTAGAGTTGGGTACGACTGGCAAATATGTCTGGGGAAACTTTACCTTTATGGTGAAACTTACATATAATTTAGCACATTTTTGCTACTTTAGAGAAAAATATATTTATATTAATATTTATTATTTAACAAATACTGCAGATAAAAGTTATCATAGTGAACTGGAAATTTAAATAATAAGGAATAATCAAACCATGGCAAATGTCTCTGTGGAATCGGCAACATAAAATAACATGAGTTGTGATTTCTGGGGCATCCATGTCACAGGGGTAGCATACAATTTATGAGTGGTATGTTTGTATGTATGTTTGCTTAGTAATTGTTTTTTTTTTTAATATTTTAAATTATAAATATTAGATTTGTCATGAACTGTTTTATTGTGTTGTGAGCTGCCCCGAGTCTACGGAGAGGGGTGGCATACAAATCTAATAAATAAATAAAATAAATAAATAAATTGGGCTTCCTTATAGTATTTTCCTTCTGGCACAGCTTTGGGGAAACATGAAAAGATAAATTTCCCCTAAATTTAGTGGCTGTTTTTTTAATATAAATATGAGTCTGGTAAGATACTAACATTTATTTATTTACAATTCTACATCTAAAACACTTTGCCTTAGTATTGTTCTGTCTCGATCTACTCTAACATTAAGACCAGTAGCAATGGAGAAAATGGAGATTCGGTGTCTTTTGCTGGCAAACCGTTTGCTGTTTGCCAGGAAAATTTTTTAGCTGGTGACCGGGAAGATACTTCTTAGACATTTTGTTTGAATCTTTTCTAAGGTGATAATACTGTTATATGGTTCTAACCAGGGATGGGCTGCTGCCCGAACAAGGGGATTGCAGTGGGATAGTGAAAATGGAGCTCCACCCCAGAGCACCCAATTTGCACTGAAAGATGTTGAAAAAAAAATGCAGGTGATCCTGCATAAGCCAAGCCCACAGTGTAGTAGCAAAAATTTTGGTAGCCCTTCACTGGTTTTAACCGACCCACATATAGCAATGGAAGCATATGTAGCGTTACCAGATTTGGGTTGGAAAATTCCACTAGCTACATTTTTTTCTTATCTTTTAGTGGCGGACTAAGCTTTTGCAGCTCATATGCTAATCTTGATATATCTAATAAAATAATATAATACACATGAAATTACACCTAGGTCTACTAAGAATGTACTCTATGGATACTTAAGCTCCAAAGAGAAAATAATTATTAAGAATATTATAGTCTGTTAGAAAAACCTGCATCTCTGAACTTTCTCTCTTCTTCTTGAAAATAAAAATCATGCAAGAATAAACAGATCCTATTCTTGCCATTAATAGAATCCAAAAAGTTACATATCTAGTTAGTCACAGTAAATCATAAATCCCAATGTCCTTGCAAAATAGCTCAAAGAGCAGCTTTTGATATAATTCTATACTAAGTCTATCCAAATGGAGATTTCCTGCAACAACATATCTTAACAGTAAATTATCATAATTTAAGCAACCTCAAAGGTGTGCTTGATTGTTTGTTGTATTCTACAAATTTCACATAGCCTGGCTCCAATTCTGGAGAGGTTATCTTTTAATGTCCAAAGACCCAACAAGACCCTGCAGATTCCTATTAAAAGCAAAATCATTCAGGCAAGCTTCTTTCAGAGACATCGTTTTGGGTTGCACTGCTTGTCTATTGTTATCTTATCAGCCTTGGGTAAATTGTTAATTTTTATAGCAACTCTGTGTGAGAGTGTATAATTGAAACCATAAGCAGGACACCCTCCATAGCTTCAGGAATCACTTAATCATTCCCCCAAATATCCACTTGTTTTTGGTTACAGCAGCATAAATAGAAAAAGTCCCCAACCAATCTATGATCCTTCTTATTTATCACTCTTGTATTATGGGCAACCATAAAATCTGACAAATAATCAGATATATTAGCACTGTTTCAATTTGCATTTCCTTAATCCAGACCAAAGCTAACAACTCTGCTGACATAATTGAAAGCCAGTCTAGCAAATGAAACTTCCAATTCGTTGTGTCCATAAAAATCAATTCCTAATCACAATGAAACCAAAACAATAGGAAGTGTATTGTAATATAGAATAGAATAGGTCAAGTGTGATTGGATAGACAAGGAATTTGTCTTGGTGCATATACTCTCAGTGTACATAAAATAAAAGTTATGTTCATTAAGAATCATAAGGTACAACATTTAATAATAGTCCGGGTACTAATAAGCAATCAAATCATATTAAGAACCAATCAATATAAATTGTAAGGATACAAGCAACAAAGTTATGGTCATACAGTCATTTGTGGGAGGAGATGGGTGATGGGAGCAATGAGGAGATTAATAGTAGTGCAGACTTAGTAAATAGTTTGACAGTGTTGAGGGAATTATTTGTGCAGTGCTCCCTAGCATTGTTTTGAGGGAAGGAATTGAAACAGTTTATGTCAAGGTTCTGTAAATTTTGATTCGTGCAGTATACAGGTCCTTAATGGAAGGCAGGTTGATAGCAATTGTTTTTTCTTCAGTTCTGATTATCCTCTAAAGTCTGTGTCTGTCTTGTTGGGTTACAGAACCAAACAGACAGTTATGGAAGTGCAGATGACAGATTCAGTAATTCCTCTGTAGAAATGGATCAGCAACTCCTTTGGCAGTTTGAGCTTTCTAAGTTGGCGCAGAAAGAACATTCTTTGTTGTGCTTTTTTGATGATGTTTTTGATGTTAGGTGTCCATTTTATATCTTGTGATATGGTCAAACCTAGAAATGTGTGATGTGATGATCCATTTTGTCACCCCCCCCCCCCCCGTGTAGATGGGTAGAGCTGTGTCCTTTCAATTATATATTTAATAATATATACAGTACTTAAAACCTCATTTGTATATGACTTATTTTTCTGCCTCTTGCCTACTTTACAATTCATATCCAACTCTTGAAGCATACATATGAGGCAAACAGAAAAACTCCCTTCATGTACCATGCACCCCTAACATAGTAGCACCTGAACAACACTGATTTTTTCCTAATTCTGACATTGTAATTCTTATGCTGCTTAGTCAGTTACCAATATAAAAATATAAAAATATAAAACTGTATCTATAAGCTTAATAAAATAATTCACATATTGAATTCATACACAAGAAAGGCATATGAACATACTTTTGACCAGAAAAGGAATTAAATTAGTTAAAACAAAGTATAATATTTTAAGTTGCACAACTTCATGCTCAATCTAGCAACTGCTATGCATTCAACCATAAAGCCAGATTATAAGTGATGTTCCTTGAATTTCTTATTATAGTGGAGGCCAGAGGCTGAAAATAACATCCCTCCAATCATAAATTCAGATACCTACAAATGCAATGGAGAGTGTCTCAAAGAGAGCATCAGAACTTCTTTACTTGGAGTAAATACATGGAACACTATTTTGGCATTTCCTGCTATATTTATAAATCACAGTTAGTCAGCAGAAAAATAATTATTTATAAAATGTTTATTCCTTTGTGATATTTAGTCAGTTTTATTGATTTCAAATCCCCAGGGCATATACTTGACAATACTGTAGAAATGCAAAGTTATTTGGGGAAATT
Organism: Erythrolamprus reginae; assembly: GCF_031021105.1. Classification (NCBI taxonomy): domain Eukaryota; kingdom Metazoa; phylum Chordata; class Lepidosauria; order Squamata; family Dipsadidae; genus Erythrolamprus; species Erythrolamprus reginae. The sequence continues at coordinate 18,249,851 of NC_091955.1, read as the reverse complement.
TCTCAAACCAATCAATGAAGAGATCTTGATGCTATACTAAATGAATAGTGTGTAGACTAAATTCTATTTTTAAGTTTAAGTTTAAGTTTAATCAGATTTGTATGCCGCCCCTCTCCGCAGACTCAGGGCGGCTCACATTTTTCCTCTTTATATATGCAATAATAGTACAATATAATAATTGCATAGCATTATATTATATTATATTATTTTATATTATATTATATTATATTATATTATATTATATTATATTATATTATATTATATTATATTATATTATATTATATTATATTATACAATACAAAAATTATCAAAGTTTCCATGTATCTGAATATGAGAAATTGTAAAGAATATGTATACGTGACTCATGGAAATGTTCATCTTGTTTTGAATTTGTCTAGTCATTTTTCTATATGTTATTTTCCCCTTTTAACCATTTATTTGCCTGGTAATAATTAACCATCTGGATTCCTTGTTACTACTAGTTTGTTTTAGAGGCACATTTGTGCTTCAATTTTTTTTCTCTTTCCTCTAACTGAATTTTTCCACAGTAGTATTATCTTATATATATAGCGAACATTCATTCTCCTATTGATATATAAAGTAGGCAGAGAAGAAGAAAATCCACTTTATCAATTTGTGGACTCTTTCTAGGAAAGAAATTATATCGCATTTGGTGGGGTTTAATTTCAATAAGCAAACATTATGGATTTCTATTTCTTTCATATATTGACCAATTTTGAGAGTTGTTATCTGGAATATCTAGAAGTCTTCATGTTACGTATCTTTTCAAGAAAAAACATGCAAGTAGTCCTCAAGTAGTTCATTTAGTGACCATTTGAAATTGCAGCAGTACTTTAAAAAGTGATTTCGGACCGTTACAGGCATTCCTATGGTCATGTAATCAGAATTCAGACTCTTGACAGTTGCCGTGTCCAGGGGTCATGTGATCACCTTTTGTACCATTCTGACCAGCAAAGTCAATGGGGAAGCCAGATGAACTTCACCACTGTGCTAATAACTTAACAACTGAAATGATTCGTTTAACCACAGTGACAAAAAAAGGTTGTATAATGGGGCAAAACTCACTTAACAAATGTCTCACTTAGCAACATAAATGTTGGGCTCAATTGTGGTTGTAAATCGAAGACTGTAACCCAGGATCTGTTGCCTAGAGGTGGAGCTCTTCCCTCACAATCAGGAGATTGGGAGTTTGATCCCAGAAATAGGCAGATTAAGGTCTCCTGCTTGGGCAGGGGATTGGACTAGATAACCTGCAAGGTCTCCTCCAACTCTGTTTATCTGTTAAATCTGATTGTATTTATTTATTTATTTATTTATTTATTTATTTATTAATCAGGTTTGTATGCCGCCCCTCTCCGTAGACTCGGGGCGGCTAACAACAATAATAATACAATGTAAACAAATCTAATATTTAATTTAATTTTAAAAACCCCAATTTAAGAAACCAATCATACTTACTGACATACCATGCATAAATTTTATAAGCCTAGGGGGAAGGGAAAGTCTCAATTCCCCCATGCCTGACGACAGAGGTGGGTTTTAAGGAGCTTACAAAAGGCAAGGAGGGTGGGGGCAACTCTGATATCTGGGGGGAGTTGGTTCCAAAGGGTCGGGGCCGCCACAGAGAAGGCTCTTCCCCTGGGTCCCGCCAAACGGCATTGTTTAGTTGACGGGACCCGGAGAAGGCCAACCCTGTGAGACCTAACTGGTCGCTGGGATTCGTGCAGCAGAAGGTGGTCCTGGAGATATTATAGAATCTTTGCACAACAACTAGTAGCCCTGTAAGGACTATGTTGTTCTCTTCACAATTGGAAGCCTAAACAATATGTATACGTGGAATATATGGAACAATTTAAGATGATAAGAGTGTAATGGTGCTGCCAATAAGGAGTATAGTTCCCAGGTATATTTCTTCCCCTTTTCTTTAATACAGAACTCAATATCTATAAGAGTTAAAAACCATTTTCACAGATTTGTGATTTTTAACTTCATTCTCATGTTATTTTACTGTCCTTGTTGGTTATTTTGCTATAGGATGAACACATTTAACTGTGTTTTTCTCTCATTTTAAAAATAAGATTATCTTGTCTTAGGGCAGAGTCTTAGAATATTTCTTACAACATCAGCACTTACCTATTATAGATACCAATTCTAATCTGATCCCTAATCATGTGGTTGAATTATTTTAATATTATCTAAGGTGTAAACGAACAGTTTTCTTAAAGTATTGGCCATGCAACTTCAATAAAGCTGTACATCTATGAGATAACATTGAGGTTAGGGGGAAAAATGAAGTTTATAGTGAGATTTATATCATAAAGCATTTATTTATTCATTAGATAGATATCTTTCCTCCTAGAATTCAAGGTAGTATACATAACATTATCTCCTCTATTTTCCCTCACTAAATCATACTCAGGTAGTAAAATAAGGCCATACATAATATTTGTCCCAAAGTCACCCACTGAATGTCCATGACCAGGGTGGACTGGACCTGTATCTCCCTAGATCTCATCCAATGCTTTCACTTTCACAACACCCTGGTTATCAATGAGCTACAATAAAAATAATGCTTCTATTTGAATAATTAAAATATCTGCCTTTGGGCCATTAGTCTGCCTCTTTGAGTTTATGCGTATGTGATAAGACTAGAATTTACTAAAAGGATACTAAAGGCACCTTATGCCTCTTTGAACACTATAGGTTCTTTTTTCGTTTACCTTGGTAACCTAATGAAATGTTTCTTTTGTATGCTTTATTTGATCAACATCACATTCTCTAAAAACAGATTAAGCTGTATACAGAGATGAAAGTATCTCTTCTAAAAAGGAACTAAACAAATCAGTGGAGAATAAGACTAACAATGTTGCCTACAAACCACTCCACTTTTAAAGGCAGGATGTCTGTTTATAACTTGGCGGCTAGGAAATACATTCGAAAATCATTGCAATCATATACTGTACTGCTTCCAGGTACCATATAATCATTTAGTCAAGAATACCAAGTTGGAAGGAATTTGCTCTGATATTTTTATTCCCCGATAACATGTTTTTTCCCCCCTGTCCTCTTTTGCAAGATTTCAGTAAGAACACAACTAGAAAACAAAGTTCTATGGCACTAAAAGATATCTAGAAGATATCACCAGAAGAGCCCTTCACTCCTCCACTCGAAACAGAATACCCTACGAAAATAGACTATCTATCCTGGGTCTTGAAAGCTTAGAACTGCGGCGCCTAAAACACGATTTAAGTATTGCCCACAAGATCATATGCTGCAACGTCCTTCCGGTCAACGACTACTTCAGCTTCAACCGCAACAACACAAGAGCACACAACAGATTCAAACTTAATATTAACCACTTCAAACTTGACTGTAAAAAATATGACTTCAACAATCGAGTTGTCGAAGCGTGGAACTCATTACCGGACTCAATAGTGTCAACTCCCAACCCCCAACACTTCTCCCTTAGACTCTCCACGATTGACCTCTCCTTCCTAAGAGGCCAGTAAGGGGCGTATATAAGTGCACTGATGTGCCTATCGTCCCCTGTCCAATTGTCTTTCCTTATCTCATATGTCATATATATTCTCTCCTTATCTATATCTATATATCTATATATCTATATCTATATATATTCTCTCCTTATCTCTTATATCATATATACTCTCTCCCTCCCATCTACTTCTCCTCTTTTTACTTTCTATCGTTATATATATTACTTAATGTCTATTCTCTTCCATATGTATTGTATATTGGACAAAGAATAAATAAATAAAATAAATAAAAATAAATCTAACGTCACACGGGGTAGATTTGTGAACTGGTTCTAGAATAGATTTTTTTTTCTTGTATGCTCTTAAGCTATTAAGCTTAACAAATAATTCCCTCAACACTGTCAAACTATTTGCTAAGTCTGCGCTACTACTGCTGCTAGTTTTTTCTCATCATTCCTATCACCCGTTTCCTCCCACTGTAACTTGTTGTTTGTATCCCTAAGATTTTTGTTAATATTGATTGTTTCCTGATTGCTTATTTGACCTCTATGACAATCATTAAGCATTGTACCTCATGATTCTTGACAAATGTATCTTTTCTTTTATGTACACTGAGAGCATATGCATCAAGACAAATTCACCCTGGTCCAGCATTTGAACGAGAGAATGCTCAGACCTCATTGGTTGTTGTATCTGACAGCTGCCTATAAAATGGCTAGCTATCAGACTGCATGTTGCTAGTTGTCTTGAGCAATTGCTGAGTAAAGAGCTATTCTGAAGTCTGTCTCCTGTTATCATTCCCACAACATAACGAAAATCTAAGTTTTATATTGTATCTTTTAAAAATGAAAGATGGTAGGATATATTTTCTTATTTCATCAAATTTGTAAGGGCTTTTTAACAAAACATGAATAAAATATCAGCCCAGCAATGCTTTTCAAAAATATTCCAAAAAGTGTTCAGAAACATTCAACAAAGCTTTTCAAATGTACTTGAGAATATATTTCATCCTTATCAGCCAATTCCCAGATTTTTTTAAAGCCAGCATTTGCCGATAATTTGATCTTCAGTTTGCATTCATTTATATTTCACCTTCTGTAAAAACTACAGTTGAGATTTTCACAATAATTCTTTTCAGAAACTGGATTCTTATTATTGTCTAGCTTACCTTCAGACTTTATTTAACTTTTTGTGATGTCTTCTAAAGTCACAGCAAAAAGAATTTCATATCTCTGTAGGTTCTGTAAAATCTCACAAATATAAGGTAACAAAATAAAGAAAAAGGAAGGGTATGAGGCAGTCTTTGGATAAGGTGAAAGAAGAGAGTGGTATGTGAATTGGGAAGGTATAAATTAGATTTAGCTATATTTCCTTTCCTTATTGCATGCCTTAATTTCTTTGTTATGGTATTGCCTTCTGTTTCTGCGCCTGCTTAGATAGACAGACAGACAGACAGACAAACAAACACACACAGAGTGATGAGATGTGTATTACTTCTGAAAAGAGATAACAAGCATACCTTTTCTCATCACATCAATTTTTAAACACAGAATTTATAATTGATCAAACATTGGAAAGAATAATGGCATTAAGTATACCAATTCCCAGATTGTCAACTGATCATAAATAGATAAAACAGATAGAATTCTTTATTAGTCAAGTGTGATTGGATACACAAGGAATTTGTCTTTGGTGCATAAGCTCTCAGTGTACATAAAAAGACAAAACACATTTGTCAAGAATCAGAAGGTAGAACAGTTAATGATTACCATACGGTACAAATAAGCAATCAGGAAACAATCAATATTAATATAAATCGTAAGAATACAAGAAACAAGTTACAGTCATACAGTCATAAGTGGGAGGAGATGGGTAATACGAATAATGAGCAGACTAATAGTAATAGCAATGCAGCCTTAGTGAATAGTTTCACAGCGGTGAGGGAATTATTTGTTCAGCAGCGTTCAGGGAAAAAACTGTTCCTGTGTCTAGTTGTCTTGCTGTGCAGTGCTCTATAGCATCATTATGAGGGTAGGAGTTGAAACAATTTATATCCAGGATGCAAAGGGTCAGTAAATATTTTCATGGCCCTCTTTGTGATTCATGCAGTATACAGGTCCTCAATGGAAGGTGCAGATGACAGAGTCAATAATTCCTCTGTAGAACTGTATCAGCAGCTCCTTGGGCAATGACTTCACTTATAGATAGTCCTCAATTTATAACCCCAATTGATATAGCAAGTTCAATTGCTAAGCAATATGGTTGTTACTCGAGACATAACATGATCAGACATGATTTTATTTATTAACCCAGGTGAAGTGCCACCCCCAATTTTCTAATACTGTTCTGTCGGGCTCTCTGGTAGAATCCTCCCAAAAATTCACAGGTACAAATTTCAGACACACACACATTTGAAAATTCAAAACAATGTTCTTTATAATGAAAATTCACTTAAACTAAGCCCTCTTTTGGTATAGCAAAGAGCACTGGTCTCCAAACAAACTGGTAATTTGTACAAGTCCCTTATCAGTTCTGAGATACTTAGCTTGCAGCTGTGAGGCAATTCACAGTCCTTCTTCTTTCACAAAGTGAAACACACTTTGCTCTGGTTTAGTTTCAAAGCGGGGAAAATCAGCACACAAAAGGTCAAAGTCAGTAAAGCAGTCATGAAACACAACGATCAGATAATCCTCCACAATGGCCAAACCCACAGGCTACTATTTATAGCAGCCTCACTAATTACCACAGCCACACCCAACCACAGATGGCCTCATTTTCTTTGATAATAATCTCTCAGTTGTTGTTGCCTATGCATCGCTCTCCGCATGCGTGGCTGTATCATTAACTCTTGTTCTGAATCCAAGGAGGAGCTAGATAATTGATCTCCTTCTGAGCTGTCTGCCCCACTGTCACTCATGCCTTCTTGGTCAGAGGAGCCTTCATCAGCAGATTCCACCGGGGGGGCAAAACAGGCCTGCAGCATGTGGATGTCTCCCCCACATCCACAGTCCTTGGGGCAGGAGCAGGGCCAGAGCTAACCACAACAATTGCTAAGCAGTATGGTTGTTATTCAAGACATAACATGATCAGACATGATTTTATTTATTAATCTAGGTGAAGTGCCACCCCCAATTTTCTAATACCAATCCATACTTTCAAATAAATTTACTTCCAAAGCCATGTGCTTGTGATTGGCTAGGTCAGCGGTTCTCAACCTGTGGGTCATGACCACTATGGGGGTCCAACAACCCTTTCATAGGGGTCACCTAAGACCCTCAGAAAATTCATATTCCCGATAGTCTTAGGAACTGAGACACCGCTCCTCTATATGTCTCCGGGTGGGTCCACCCATATGCAAATAGACTACTGCAAGAAAAAAAATCTGTACCATGGGAACTTCTGAGTATGCACAGAAGCCAGATTTTTGGCACTGAGCATGCATTGCTTTTCCAAATATGCCCATGTTACACCAACACTCCGCAGTCTGCATTGGTTGCCGATCAGTTTCCGGTCATAATTCAAAGTGTTGGTTATGACCTATAAAGCCCTTCATGGCACCGGACCAGATTATCTCAGGGACCGCCTTCTGCTGCACGAATCCCAGCGACCAGTTAGGTCCCACAGAGTGGGTCTTCTCCAGGTCCCGTCAACCAAACAATGTCGTTTGGCGGGACCCAGGGGAAGAGCCTTCTCTGTGGTGGCCCTGGCCCTCTGGAACCAACTCCCCCCAGAGATTAGAATTGCCCCCACCCTCCTTGCCTTTCGTAAGCTGCTTAAAACCCACCTCTGCCACCAGGCATGGGGGAATTGAGATATGCTTTCCCCCTAGGCCTTTACAATTTTATGTACGGTATGTCTGTATGTATGATTGGTTTTTATATACTGTAATGGGTTTTTAACTGTTTTTAATATTGGATTATTGTTATATGCTGTTTTATTACTGTTGTTAGCCGCCCCGAGTCTGCGGAGAGGGGCGGCATACAAATTCAATAAATAAATAAATAAATTGCCACCTTGTTTTGGCTTTTAAAAAATTGGCACTCTGCATGTGTGTGTGGACAAAGAGTATGCATGTATATGAGGCATGGCTACACAGCGCAGGAGGAAGCAAACCAGCAGCTAGGTAAGTTAGAACCCACCCCTGAGTTTCCTAATAATTATATTATTTTATGGTTGGGGGTCACCACAACATGAGGAACTGTATTAAAGGGTTGCATCATTAGGAAGGTTGAGAACCACTGGTAGATAATATTTCTTTAGAGGAGGAAAGGTAGTGAATACAGTGCAGTTGCAAAACTGATACACTGAAAAAAAAGAAAGAAAAGCTACATACCATTTGTAGTTTACCATTCTGATCTACAATTCATACAAAAAGATGCACCCATAGATGCTCAAAATGGCTATGTGGCTGCCATTCATATCAGCAGTCACAACATTATTTCTTTTTTTCTTTTTGGAAACAAAAGATAGGCATTAGTGATTTGAAGGCAAGAGTTGCAAAGACAGGAGCAAAATTCAAACTTTGAGCTGCATGCATTTCAAAATTTGGTAGAAAGAGAACATTGAACAGGAGTTCAACAATGTCTCCTTACTGAAAACATCTGAAAGATGTTTCTTCACTTTGAAGAGGTAGGAAACCATCTTTCTTCTAAGAAGCACAGTGAGCCAAGGCAAATTTAATGACTAGTGACTTTGTCCTTATAAAAACAAAAGCTAAAGCACATACAATAGATGGTTTTTATAAAAACACAATAGAAAGGTTTGCACATCAAAAGCAACACCGGAAGAACCTATTTTATCAGTGAAGATGGTCTTGCTTGAGATTTAACATCAGCTGGGATGGGAAATATAAAATCCGAAAGGGGGCAATTATGAAAGAGGTTCATAAGGATTTTAAAAATTCTTCTGCTTAGACCTTTGCTTCATAAAGGAAAATTCAAGAGTAAAATCAAGAAAAAAAATATAAAAATGCATTGTCTGATGAAAATATAAAATCATTTTCCCCATTTTTCATACGACTCTGAAAGATGTTCGTTATGTAGAACCATCTATATGCTAAAAGTATAATGACCAAAATAAGGGACAAAGTAAGTTTTTGAAAAATAAATAAATATAAAGGCAATATTTCTGCAATAAACACTGCCATCTACAGTATTTTATTTATTAAACTTATATGCCAGTATGCCACCGATGTAACCATCCAAATCATCTTTATAATAATGTGTGATCCTGTTCTATAGGTAGGATAGAAATTACAACATGATGACAGCTTGAGGTTTAATGATGTATAAAATGTATGCAAGATTTCCAAGCAAAACCACCTTCTTTTTTTAAAAAAAAGATGTAATGAGAGGCTGCATATCTTCAACGAAAGATGGCAAAAAAGAAAAAAGTACATTAAATGCATTGATTATACAGTATTTTTATATTTGTGCATAATAAAAATGTTGGAGAAATTTGTAACAATGTAGAAATGTAGGCAAGATTTCCAAGCTATTTTCCTGCAAAACCACCTACTTTTGTTTTTAAAAAACAGTGCCCATACATTTATCATATTTGGACATCTCCCCCTGCCTATGTAGTTTTAGTGCATGATATGTATGTATGTTTTTTATATTGGGGTTCCTTGTTTTTAGATTTTTTAAATGTACAATTGCTATTTTAGATTTTAAATTATTAGATTTGTCAATACATATTGTTCTTTATCACTGTTGTGAGCCGCCCCAAGTCTGCGGAGAGGGGCTGCATACAAATCTAATTAATAATAATAATAATAATAATAATAACAACAACAACAACAACAACAACAACAACAACACTGTAACACGGATTGGGACAAAGAATTGTCCAAAGTTACCCAGCTGGCTTTCATTCCTAAAATGGGACTAGAACTCATGCTTTTCTGGGTTCTGGACAAGCCCCTTAACCACCACACCAAGAAAGATAAATGATTAAAGATAGAGGAAATCTTTAAAAAAAGTATATTTGTAAAGGAAAATAAAAGTCTCAGTTTAACAAATAATACAAACTAGTTTAAATCATGGAGAAGGTGTTACTTAAATTGTTTTTCAAAACAGGAAGATTTGAGCAAATAAGAAAAAAGGAAAATACAAATTATCAGTGCATTGTCAAAAGATTTGGTCTTAAACCCAAGGAATCTTTCTTTTAAGTTTATATACGGAAGAAAAAGTAATATACATGTATGTAATAATGTAATGATTATAGCTTTGACTTGGAGTCAAATTTAGATTAAATTCACATCATAGTGGTGACTGCAATTCCAGTGATTGCTGCTCAGAGGCAGTAAGTGTTAATTTTTATGTCACTTACTGAAGTGTCTTTATGAATTGAGACTGAGGATTTTGAGTTTCAGTTCTATAACAATCAGTTCTACATTTGCACTTCCGATAATGTCTTTCTCAATGTTATCATCTTATTTATAAAATGTATAGATTGTTAAAGACTCTAAGGCATGTATATATGAGCAAGATTAATGCAATACAAATCCAACCATAAATAAGCTAGCAACATATTATTTTAAATTCTAAGATTCAACCATAAATAAGCTAGCAACATATTATTTTAAATTCTAAGATAAATATTCAATCATATTTATATGTCAGAAAATCTAAATCATCATCTGAATGCCTTTGAAAGAAGCCTAATCAAAGGCAAGAGGTTCTAAAGTAGGAAAGCCTCCACAACAATGTCCACTTTTGTGCCATTCCTGTTGCATCTCTCAGTAGATTGATACCAGTGATGGGCTCCTACGGATACGGTCAGGTGCTCAGTACCGGTAGGTGCCGGCTGATGACATCACTTCCTGGAGCCACCATCTTTTAAAAAAAATTCTTTTGAATTTTTTTCTTTTTTTCCTTCTGGGCTCTGGGTATGTTTTTCCTATCACAGTAAATGAGGTTGAATGTGTATAATTTCAGAAGAGCTGTCCGTGTGGTTGTGTGTGTGTACATAGACATAGAGTTGATATAGTAGATAATGTATATTTTTGTGTGCCTGTATGTAATATGTATATAAACATATAGCATATACAGTGATCCCTCGAGTATCGCGAGGGTTACGTTCCAAGACCCCTCGCAATACTCGATTTTTCGCAATATAGTGGTGCGGAAGTAAAAACACCATCTGCGCATGCACGCCTTTTTTTTCATGGCCGCGCATGCGCAGATGGTGTTTTTACTTCCGCACCTGGCCCAGGGAAGGTTCCTTCCGCCGCCCAGCAGCTGATCTGCTTGGCAGCGCCGCAGCAGCGAGGAGTCGAAGATCGGGGTTTCCCCGCCGCCCACGCAAAGGGGAAACCCCGATCTTCGGCTCCTCGCTGCTGCCGCGCCCGCCGCTTGTCCAGCCGCCGCTTGTCCGGCCGCCGCTTGTCCGGCCGCCGCTTGTCCGCCGCCTGCCTGCCCGCCTGCCCGCCACTCGGTGGACAAGAGAGTGAAAGTGAGAAAAAGAGGGAGAGCAAGAGGGGGAGAGATAGAGAAAGAGAGAGAAGGAAAGAAAGAAAGAGATGAGAAAGGAAGGAAGAGAGAGAGAGAGGAAGAAAGAGAGAGAGAGAAGAGTGGAGTATTTTTTAATTAATATTTTCTGAAAAATTGTGATATAGCGTTTCGCGAAGATCGAGATCGCGAAACTCGAGGGATCACTGTATACATATAATTAAATAGAGGTTCAGTAATAGTAAATAGATAGGGAAATTTTATCTCTTTGAAGCGAGGAGAGGCCAGGCACTCTAGCCTTAACCAAAACCCTTGACGTGAGTGATGTTAGGTTGGCCACCCTTAAACCAGTCACATGACCTTTAGAAACATAGAAGATTGATGGCAGAAAAAGACCTCACAGTCCGTCTAGTCTGCCCTTATACTATTTCTTGTATTTTATCTTAGGATGGATATATGTTTATCCCAGGCGTGTTTAAATTCAATTACTGTGGATTTACCGACCACATCTGCTGGAAGTTTGTTCCAAGCATCTACTACTGTTTCAGTAAAATAATATTTTCTCACATTACTTCTAATCTTTCCCCCAACTAACCTCAGATTATGCCCCCTTGTTCTTGTGTTCACTTTCCCATTGAAAACATTTCCCTCCTGAACCTTATTTAACCCTTTAACATATTTAAATGTTTCGATCATGTTCCCCCCTTTCCCTTCTGTCCTCCAGACTATACAGATTGAGTTCATTAAGTCTTTCATGATAAGTTTTATGCTTAAGGCCTTCCACCATTCTTGTAGCCCTGTCTTTGGACCCGTTCAATTTTATCAATACCTTTTTGTAGATGAGGTCTCCAGAACTGAAAACAGTGTTCCAAATGTGTACAGCGGGATCACAATCTCTCTTTTCCTGCTTGTTATACCTCTAGCTATGCAGCCAAGCATTTTACTTGCTTTCCCTACTGCCTGACTGCACTGTTCACCCATTTTGAGACTGTCAGAAATCACTACCCCTAAATCCTTTTCTTCTGAAGTTTTTGCTAACACAGAACTGCCAATACAATACTTTTAAGCGTCGTAGCTTAAAACTGTGACGCTTAAAACACGTTCTAAGTATTGCCCACAAAATCATATGCTGCAACATCCCGCCTGTTAATGACTACTTCAGCTTCAACCGCAACAACACAAGAGCACGCAACAAATTCAAACTTCAAACCTCTAAATCCTTCTCTTCTGAAGTTTTTGCTAGCACAGAACTACCAATACAATACTCAGATTGAGGATTCCTTTTGCCCAAGTGCATTATTTTACATTTGGAAACATTAAACTGCAGTTTCCATTGCTTTGACCACTTATCTAATAAAGCTAAATCATTTGCCATATTGCAGAAGCCTCCAGGAATATTAACTCTATTGCACACTTTAGAGCAGTGATGGGCAACCTTTTGAGCTTGGTGTGTCAAAATTCATCAAAAAACCGAGCATAACTCGGGTGGTGTGTCACCTTGAGAAAAAAACACTATCACCCTCTCTCACTCTCTTCCTTCCTCTCTCCTCTCCTACTCTTTCTTTCTTGCTCTCTCTCACTCTCTCTTCCTTCCTATCTTCTCTCTCTCTCTCCCTTCCTTTCTTTCCTTCTCTCTTCCTTCCACTTTTTTCTCTTTCTCTCTCTCTTTTCCTTCCTTCCCCTCTTTCCCTCCCTCTCCCTCTCTTTCTCCCTCTCTCCCTTTATATTTATCTCTTCCTTCCTTCCTCTCTTCCTCCCTTTCTCTCTCCCTCTCGTTCACTTTTCTCTCCCTTCCCTCTCTCCCTCCCTCTCTTTCCCTTCTTTCTCTCCACATCTCCGGCGGGCAGACGGCTTTGCTGACCGGCACAAGGCTCAAGCCAGCTGCCCGGGAAAGCCCTGTGCCAGCCAGGAAAGCCGGCTTTACGGGAAAGCAGCGCACTTTTGAAATGCGCTGCTTTCCTGCTGCAACTCTTTCCTGGGCAGGGGGGGGTGACCCCCCCAAACTGGTCAGATTCAAGAAAAAGCTTATCAAGGGGGGCGGGGGTTGTAAAAATCTAGTTACGAGCCGCCAAAGGAGGAAGCAAACGGTACGACGTCCACGCAGTTCTTTTTTCGGACTCTCTTTTTTGCAAGCCCGGCATGATTTTTTAAATTACAAATTAATAACCCCTCATCCTTTACGTTTAAACCGGTAAGGATTTACCTTAGCACTGTCTCCTGTAACAGCTATAAGAGGAAACGGCAATTAAGTTATTCCACCCTCCCTGATGCGATCGACCCAAGGGGAGGGGACACCGCACGCTGCTCGTGGAGGGAAAGAAGCGAAGGAGGGGAGAGGAGGTTGGAGTAGATTTCCTGGCGGAGCGATATTTGTTTACGGGATGAGCAGTTTAATGTAAGCAAAGTAGGACCCCCGGGTAAATAGCCCTGGGAGTGAAATTCAAATTGCAACCGGCGCAATTTTTTAAAAATTAGTGCAAAACAAAATTAAGGGGAGAGGAAAAATAATAATAATAATAATTGTGCTTGCTGTACCTGCTTGCAGTCGGTGGGAAATTGGAAAGCGGGGAGATTTGCATCTTGGCCACTCCCTAAAGCTCCCCATTTCTCCGGCCGCATGTCACCGAAAATGGCTACGCATGTCAGTGCTGACACGCATGTCATAGGTTCACCATCACTGCTTTAGAGTCATCGTCAAATAGGCAAACCTTCCCTACCAAACCTTCCCCTATGTCACTCACAAACATATTAAAAAGAATAGGACCCAGAACAGACCCTTGTGGCACACCGCTTGTAACCAGGCTCTGCTTAGAATACTCACCATTAACAACACCCCTCTGATATTTACGCTTCAGCCAACTGCAAATCCACTGAACTATCCAGGGATTAAGTCCAATCTTCACTAATTTGTCTATCAGCTCTTTATGTGGAACCGTATCAAAGGCTTTGCTGAAATCCAGATAGGCAATATCCACGGCACCACCTTCATCCAACACCTTTGTGACATAGTCAAATAAATCAGTGAGATTAGTCAGACATGATTTGCCCTCAGTAAAACCATGCTGGTTTGGGTCCAATCAGTTATTGGTTTTTAGGTGCTGATTTATCCTCTTTTTGAGTAGACTCTCCATCATTTTAACTATAACTGATGTCAAGCTAACTGGCCTATAGTTACTAGCTTCTTCTCTACTGCCCTTCTTGTGGATAGGCACAACACTGGCCATTCTCCAATCATAAGGAACATCTGCTGTTAAAAGGGATTGGTTAAACCATCCTGGTCACATGAACGTCAAGCCACTCCAACCTGGTCACATGGTCAAGCCACAGCCACAAAATAAGCCACACCTACAGTGTGGTAGTAAAACGTTTTGCAGCCTTTCACTGATTGGTTCTATCACAAAGCATTTTTGGCACGGACCAGTCAGTTAAGTACTGAACGCTTCACATTTCTAGAAATATTCGACAGATTATCAGTATTAGACATAGAACTGGATACTTTAACTCCAAGTGAGTACAACAAAGTTTAATGTGATTAAAATATGTTTACAGAGCAGCATATTGTGCAATATACTGTATAGCCTTATCCATTTTTACTGAGAATACATTTAACTGTATTGGATGAGGTTGAAGATTCTCTCCCACTGCTGGATGTGCAAATATTTTATTTATACTAGTTCATTAGAAGAGAATAGAATAGAATAGAACAGAACAGAACATAACTTTTTTATTGGCCAAGTGTGATTGGACACACAGAAATTTGGGGGGGGGGGGGGTTCTGTTAAAATATTTACAGACCCCTCACATCCTGGACACAAACTCCTACCCTCAAAGTATTCAGCACTATAGAGCACTGCTCACCAGAACAATTAGAAACAAGAAGTTTTTCCCCAAACGCCATTACTTTGCTAAACTAATAATTTCCTCAACTGTTCTGTCTCGGTCACTCCAGAAGCCAATACCAACCCAAAACGAGAAGCCAGACACACTGGTAAAAGGCAAAGGCAGTTTTATAAAATTCAAGAAAAACACAGGTAACATAAAATGTTCTTACAAACAGGAAAATGCTGTATCTTCAGATATATCCACGAAGGCAAAAGTCCTTGCAGCAATACAGAATTCTTGCTGCCAAGCCAAGGCTGTAGATAGCAGACCTACACCTCTCACGGGTCTTCCAAAGCTGCTGGGCCACAAGCCAGGAACAGAGACGCCGAGAAACAAGACAGGATAACGCCACTCCAAACTGATAACACTCCACATGGCTTCAAGTGCTTGCCTGCCTTTTAAACCCTGCTAAGGAGGACCACACCCAAACCCAGCTGTTTCTAATTCAATGGTGATAATACTTCTTTAATTGCTCCTTTCTTTGATCTGAACATCTCTGTTGCATGTCAATGACGGCTTGTGCGTCATCCCCTAATGATTCCAAGCTACTGGCTGGGGAGAGCCCACCCACCCCCTCCCGGGGCTCTCATGCTGTTCATCCTCATCCCATTCCTGGCTGTCCCCTCCCCCGTCCGACTGCTCAGCCCCCTCCTCTTCGCTGTCATCTTCCTCCGGGCATGGAGCCAGCAGAGACACATCTGGTCCCTGAGCAGCCTCAGGCTGAACCACAACACTCAACCATGTCAAATTATTCATTGTCTGCACCACTATTAATCTTCTCATCGTTCCCATCACCCATCTCCTCCCACTAATGACTGTATGACTGTAACTTTGTTGCTTGTATCCTTATGAGTTATATTGACTGATTCCTAATATGATTTGATTGCTTATTTTTACCCACGTTATCATTAAATGTTGTACCTTATGATTCTTGACAAATTTATTTTTTTTATGTACACTGAGAGCATATGCACCAAGACAAATTCCTTGTGTGTCCAATCACACTTGGCCAATAAAAAATTCTATTCTACACTAGTTCATCTTAATTGATATCAATTTGGCACCTTACTTTTAGCTATGAATATGTAATTTCTTTGTCACCTTGTCTATTTTTAAAATGTTGGAGGAGACTGAAGCTTTCCAAGAAAATAGCTAACTGACGATGTTGTGGGGAAAATAATAAGCAGTTCTTGTTTTATGTCGTAGGGAGTTCGTGTTATTGGGAACATATGCTGTGGCAGTAGGTTGGGAAATATGAGAATGGTGCACAGAATGTTTAGTAATATTATTTTAAATGAAAAAGAAACACTGAGCACTCCAGAGATCAACAGAAAGTATGGTGGTTTTTATTAGCATGAGCAGTTCAATATGAGGATAATCAACAAGTTTATTCTTATCCAGTTGTGTAAAGTACCTTTGGGTTTTTAATGATTGCTGCAAAGTAAGTAATCTAACAACTCGAGTAATTTCAGCAGGATTATCATATTCCTGAAAAAAAGTAGTTATGAAGCTTTCCAAGTTAAGACAAAAAACTTCCTTCAACCCTTATTCACTTGATTTATTCATACTAGTAGGTTTTTATGTGGCTTATAATAGTTATTTTATGAAATCCCTAGAAGGCAGAAAAATATGAATTTTCATTTTAACATAATGATATATTTTCCCTAAATGTTCTGCATTGCCTGTCAACATGATATCAAATTTATTTCTATATTTTTTCATAGCATTTGTCATGTCTTTTAAAATGTAGGCTTTCCATGATAGGAAGCATGCACTTCAATATTAATATAGCAATAAAACCAAATTCCTCTCTATCAACACCTGAGTTTTCATAAAAATGTGTCTGTAAAATCAAAACCAGACAGATAATTCAGAAGACTTCTAGGATGATGATATTAAAAGACACTGAGAAGTCTAAAATATAAAACTACACTTCCATATAAAATCCCCAGAATATATAATCCCCTGAATTTACTAAAACCAGGCTTAAAGGTCATGACTTTGAATTGGCATCTCTGGAGGCTACAACAATAGTTCCATCTCAATCACTGGGGTTATAGATACAGTAATCTGCTTTCTCTCACTTTGAGAACTTCAACTAACTTTATAACCCAAACAAAGTTGTCATTAATTTCTTTTTTGCTTTATTCTGTGTTGTGCAAAAATCAAGTCAACTGACAATTGTGATGTTAAAAAATAAATAGAGGCAGTTCTTAAATTACCACCCTAATGGACATATTCTTCATTGTCATAATCCACAACAGTTAAATCAGTTCACCCACCTTGACAGAGCTGACAGAACTTTTTTGCACTGATTATAAAACAAATGCCATAGTCATTAAGAAAATCAATGTTTTGCTATAGATGCAGTATTGCCAGAAATCAGAAGTAAATGGCAGTTTTTGGCAGATCTGTCATAAAACACAGTTATGTGTCTCTGGGAGGCTGCTAATTGTAACTACAGTCCATTTGTCAAGTACAGTGATACCTCGTCTTACAAACGCCTCATCATACAAACTTTTCAAGATACAAACCCGGAGTTTAAGATTTTTTTGCCTCTTCTTACAAACTATTTTCACCTTACAAACCCACCGCCTCCGCTGGGATGCCCCGCCTCTGGATTTCCGTTGCCAGCAAAGCACCCGTTTTTGCACTGCTGGGATTCCCCTGAGGCTCCCCTCCATGGGAAATTCCACCTCCGGACTTCCGTGTTTTTGCAAAAACACAGAGGTCCGGAGGTGGGGCTTCGAGGACTTCGGTGTTTTTGTGATGTTGCTCTTTCACTGATGCTTCCTTCGCTGGGAAACCTCACCTCCAGACTTCCATTGCCAGCAAAGCACCCGTTTTTGTGCTGCTGGGATTCTCCTGCTGGGATTCTCCTGCTGGGATTCCCCTGGAGCACCACAAAAACACAGAAGTCTGGAGGTGGGGTTTCTCATGGAGGGGAGCCTCAGGGGAATCCCAGTAGCACAAAAACGCTTCGGCTGGCAAAAGGGGTGAGTTTTGGGCTTGCACGCATTAATCGCTTTTCCATTGATTCCTATGGGAAACATTGTGTTGTCTTACAAACTTTTCACCTTAAGAACCTCGTCCCGGAACCAATTAAGTTTGTAAGACAAGGTATCACTGTACTTGGTGTGACCGCAGGTGGAGCGGCTGTCATTGTAACAACTGTAGAGTCCCTATGGAATTAGTCGTATTTATTTATTTATTCATTCATTCATTCATTCATTCATTCATTCATTCATTCATTCAATTTTTATGCCGCTCTTCTCCTTAGACTCACGTAGTACCTGAATTGCCTATACATTATTTATCTTTGGTTCATTATTCCATATTTCTTTCATTTTCTTAGATTGATACAATGCAGTAATGGAATGAGTGAAAATATTTGTATATAAAAGCAATTTTAATACATGTCAAAGCATGAAAAAAGTAAATAAAGCACCGATTCCTCAAATTTATAACGTAAGCATTTGAATTTATTCTCACATTTTAGATTGTAATGCATAAATGTCTTGCACCAGAGTGGGTTCCTCCTGGTTTGGACCAGGTTGCCCTAACCAATAGTGACCCACTGCTAATGTTATAGGTAAATCACAGATCCGGTTCGGTCGGTGCCAGTCCATGGGTGCCAACATCTTTAATTTTTTTTTATTCCATTTTTTTTCTTCTGCTCTTAGGCTACTGCTGGTGAGCTGGTGGGGATCTCCTATGCCTGCGCAGAAGCTGAGTTTGTATCACTTACAATAACGATTTTACTGTGCAAAGTTTTCCCCTGCACTCAATGGCTGAGAGACGACCCAGAGCTGCCAGTCTCCAATAGGATTGTTATTGTTATTGTTATTATTGATGTTGTTGTTATTATTGTTATTATTATTTATTATTTATTAGATTTGTATGCAGCCCCTCTCTGAAGACTCGGGGTGGCTCACAGAATACAATATTAAACAGTGAATACAAAACAAATCTAATTAATTAAAATAATAATAATAATAACAATAACAATAATAATAATTTATTGGATTTGTATGCCGCCCCTCTCCGCAGACACGTAAGGTAAAAGCCCAATAAATTAAAATCAATCAAACAAATTCAATTGCAGCCATACACTACATTTATTGGCCAGGGGGGCAGATCTAATTCCTCCAAGCCTGGTGACATAAGTGAGTCTTAAGACTCTTGCAAAAGGCGATGTTCTGTATCCATGGTTACGGGAGTGTCAATCATTATGCAAATTACCTATTTGTAGATAGTGTAAAATAATTGTGTAAGCAGCAAGCGGGAAAGTACAAACGGCTGTCAAAGCCGCGGCTGCCAAAACCTGAGCCCTTTAAAAAAGGGAAACTCGAGCCGCGTGTTGTTACATGTTGCTACAAATGATTCCTTTGTTACAAGCTGTGGATTCCTAATAAACGAATCTACCCAGCCCACTGCGTGTTCTCTCAAGACTTAAAAGGCGAGGAGAGTGGGGGCAGTGCAAATCTCTGGGGGGAGCTGATTCCAGAGGGCAGGCCCCCCCACAAAGAAGGCTCTTCCCCTTGGCCCCGCCAAATGACAAGATACATGTCTTCCATCCCTCCCACCCCATCTGCCACCCCCAAATTGTGCTCCACTGCGAGATGTGCATCTCTCCCACCCTGCTTCCCTTTTACCTTTCTTTAATCCCTCCCCAAACCTCAGGAGGTGGCCTCTCCCATCCTTGCTACCTGTGGAAGTAAGAAGTCTCTTCAGCCATGCCACAAAGCCCTTGTGGCAGCAAGAGGGGGGAAAGAAAAAGG
This sequence comes from Erythrolamprus reginae, assembly GCF_031021105.1. Lineage (NCBI taxonomy): Eukaryota > Metazoa > Chordata > Lepidosauria > Squamata > Dipsadidae > Erythrolamprus > Erythrolamprus reginae. The sequence continues at coordinate 18,230,222 of NC_091955.1, read as the reverse complement.
CTCAACCTCTGAAGCTTCTCAAGGGTGATATCCTTGTGTGTGCGCACTGACGGCGGCAGTGTCAAGGGAGCCCGTGAAACCACACTGGCTTAGAAGCGATTGGCCTCTACCTCTTCCTTCTCTCCGCTAAGACAAGTAGGAGAGGAGAAAACAGTTTTCCTCTCGGAGCAGAGGAAGCCAGCACTCTGCCGCTGTCTCTAAGGTGCAGTTTACTCGCAAGCACATTTACATGGTGCTCAAGAGTAAATTGCAAATTACAGGCAGCAGTGAGATTGCTGGCATATGTCTTTGCCAGCTACTTCTAAGGTGCAGTTTACTCGTGAACATGGTGCTCACCAGTGAACTGCAAATTACAGGCAGCCAGAAAATCGCTTTGAGAGGAAAACTGCCTAGATCAGTGATGGTGAACCTATGCATGGGTGCCACAGGTGGCACACAGAGCCATATCTGCTGGCACGCGAGCCGTTGCCCTAGCTCAGCTCCAACATGCATGTGTCTGCCAGCCAGCTGATTTTTGTTTCATACAGAGGCTCTGGGAGGGCATTTTTGGCTTCCAGAGAGCCTCTGGAGGGATGGGAGAAGGCATTTTTACCCTCCGCTAGTTCCAGGGAAGCCTTTGGAGCCTGGAGAGTGCAAAACACAAGTCAACAAATTGGGAAACAAGCCGTTTCCAGCCTCCATAGAGCCTCTGGGGGATGGGGGAAGCTGTTTTTGCCCTCCCCATGCATTGAATTATGGGAGTGGGCAAATTATGGGATGTTGTTCAACATCCCATCTGTATGCAGTTTCATCGTTGTCTTGAATGAGACCAATCACTGTTGTATCATCTGCAAACTTTAGTAGTTTAACAGATGGATCATTTGAGTCATTGGTGTATAGAGAGAAGAGAAATGGTGAGAGTACCCAGCCTGGGGAGGGGGTGTGCTAATTGTACAGGTATCTGATGTGATTTTGCCTAGCTTCACCTGCTGCTTCCTGTCTGTTAGGAAGCTTGTGATCCACTTACAAGTGTGTTCAGGTACCACTAGCTGATTTAGTTTAATTAAAAGAATGTCCGATATGATGGTGTTGAATGCTGAACTAAAGTCTACAAAAAAGACCCTAGCGTAGGTCTTTGGAGATTCAAGATGTTGTAGGATGTAGAGCAGAGCCATATTAACAGCATCATTTGTCGATGTATTTGCTCGGTATGCAAATTGCAGTTGTGGTGCCCCGTGGTCATGTGATTACCATTTGTGAACTTCCCAACCAACTTCCAATAAGAAGAGTCAAAATTGGGTGTGACTCATTTAACAATCATCTAGTTTAGTAATGTAATTCTGGTTTCAACTGCAGTTGTAAGTGGAGGACTCTCTGGTTTCCTTTACCTTTTCCCCCTTTACAGGAAGTAATAAGGCATGTGGAAGTTTCTAAAAGCACCTTCTAAAGCAGCAGCCAATTTGGAAAACAATTGTTCCACTTTTTATTAGTAAAGAAAATGTTCTTCTAAGGGAAGAAGCAAAGATTCCTTGAAGGCAAGTTTCACAAGTTTTATTAAACACCATTTCTGAAGTATGGTCACAATTTGGCTTTTAGAGAGTCCCATTTTAATTAGAGAATAATTAGATAATGTTGTAATTGTTTGGAGTGGAAATCGTTTATTTGTTTATTTTTATTTATTTATTTATTTTGTCCAATACACAATGAGGGTTTTAGTGGGTATATATCTATATACACATAGTAAAATACATAATGAAGGTTATAGAGGAGATACTCATAGTAAAATATATCTAAGAAATAATAGAAAAGAAGATAAAGTAATAGAACATATCAATGAAAGAATAGAAGAAGAGATATAGGAATAGAAGAAAGGTATAGGAGATATAGGAAAGCAATAGGACAGGGGACGGAAGGCACTCTAGTGCACTTGTACTCGCCCCTTACTGACCTCTTAGGAATCTGGATAGGTCAACCGTAGATAATCTAAGGGTAAAGTGTTGGGGGTTTGGGGATGACACTATGGAGTCCAGTAATGAGTTCCACGCTTCGACAACTCGGTTACTGAAGTCATATTTTTTACAGTCAAGTTTGGAGCGGTTAATATTAAGTTTAAATCTGTTGTGCGCTCTTGTGTTGTTGTGGTTGAAGCTGAAGTAGTCGCCGTATATTCCTGTATATTCCTATCAAGGATATATGTAATTTTTTTATTGAGGAGCTATGTAATTTTTTTATTATTTTACTTAAAAATGTAAAATAAATTGAGTTAGAAAGTAATCCCCATATATTTTAGATTCTTTAAAACATGTCATTCTTATGACTAATGTGCGAAACATTGATTGTTGTTTAATATATGGAATTTTACAGAGCAAAGTGTCCTCCTCTATTTCTTAATATTAATATTTCTAATTGTGTCATTTTCAGAAATAAAACAATCAATACGTTCTATTTGATACATTTATTAGCAAGATTAATTAACTTTGCCATGGCAATTTCAGGCCCAAATATGAAACAGAAAATCCACATATTTGAAATACTCAAATAAAATTAGATACAATTTATTATCATAAAGTGCCTCTAAGAACAGATAAATTTAACTTGTGATTTCTGCAATAAAATAATCTTACTTAGTAAGAAATTATATATCTTTGCAATTTAATTGCAAGAAGCGCTGTCACTAAAAGATTAATGGTTCACAGTTTTTCACTTCAGATGATTGCAATTAAATTAATATATTATTCTCTCAGATATAATGACAACTAAATGAGGCAAAAAAGAAAAGAGTAGAAATCAGAATTCTCTTAGGATTGGAAAAACTTAAAAGAAGGCATGACTAAAATATTTTACAGATTTGTGCTCATAAATAATTGCAATTTGGAAAGGTAGATATTGTTTCCTATGAAACAAATAAAAGTAGAAGTTTGATAGATTTTAAAGTCTTTGCATAATCCTATGAATTGTTACTCAGGTTTGAACCAAAGAATAAATCTCTTCTATTTTTGTTCTTTGAATTTTTTATTCCGGATTGCACAATAACAGAGTTGGAAGGGACTTTGGAAGTCCATACCAGTGATGGTGAACCTTTTTTTCTTCAGGTGCCGAAAAAGCATGGGCATGCGCTATCGCATATGCGCGAGTACCCCACCCATAATTCAATGCCTAGAGAGAGCAAAAAAGGGTCCCTCGCCTCCCGGAAGCCCTCTGGAGGCCAGAAATGGCCTGTTTCCCAATTTCTGGTGGGCCCAGTAGGCTCATGTTTCACCCTCCGCAGGCTCCAAAGGCTTCCCTGGAGCTGGGGGAGGGTAAAAATGCCCTCCCCACCAGAGGCTCTTTGGAAACCAAAAACAGAGCCAGAGCCTCTGTGTGAGCCAAAAATCAGCTTGGTGGCATGTTGGAGCTGAGCTAGGGCAACAGCTTGCATGCCATCAGATATGGCTCCACGTGCCACTTGTGGCACCCGTGCCATAGGTTTGCCATCACTGTCCTATACCATTCTGGTATAGGACCTCCAAACTCTTCTTAAAAACCTGTAGTGATGGAGCACTCATAATTTATGGAAGCAAGCTATTCCACAGATTGGTTGTTCTCACTGATGCACAGTTTCTCCTTAATTCTAGATTGGATCTCTCTTTGATAAGTTTCCATCCATTATTTCTTGTCCTACCATCAGTTGCTTTAAGCTGACTCCCTCTTTTCTGTGACTGCTCCTGGAAGACTGCTATATTTAGTTAGTTAGTTGGTTGGTTGGTTGGTTGGTTGGTTGGTTGGTTGGTTGGTTGGTTAGTTAGTTAGTCCAATACACAATGAGAGTTTTAGTGGGTATATATTAGTGGAGACTAGGATGGCACCATTTCGGCCTTTTTCTGGCCTCATCAGCTAGCCACACCCTTACTGGCATTTGATCCGGCAGCTTCTGCCTTGTAAGGCAGAGAATTAACAGCTGAGCCACCAGACCTGATCCCTTCAGCTCTGTACCAAGGAGGGGCTATATGGTTTTTTTTGGTTGTTGTTTTTTTTGGTTTTTTTAATTTTTATGTTGGATCACCCTGGTATATTGAAGGAACATCACAGCTCCTTTTTGCCTCTAGGCCCAACCCAGGGCCATTACAAGGCAGTTAATTTATTCATAGCTGACAACTATATTCTGTATGTATCACATGTTTTTTGCTGAAATTTTAAAATTAAGGGAGACTAGGATGGCACCATTTCCTGGCCTCATCAGCTAGCCACACCTTTACTGGGATTTGACCCGGCAGCTTCTGCCTTGTAAGGCAGAGAACTAACAGCTGAGCCACCAGACCTGATCCCTTCAGCTCTGTATATATATACATAGTAAAATACATGATGAAGGTTATAGAGGAGATACTCATAGTAAAATATATCTATGAAAGAATAGAAAAGAAGATATAGTAATAGAACATATCAATGAAAGAATAGAAGAAGAGATATAGGAATAGAAGAAAAGAATAGGAGATATAGCAGAGCAATAGGACAGGGGACGGAAGGCACTCTAGTGCACTTGTACTTGCCCCTTACTGACCTCTTAGGAATCTGGATAGGTCAACTGTAGATAATCTAAGGGTATCGTATTCCATATCCCTTAAATATATTATCACTGACACTACAACCCTGATACTCTGTATGATAGAAAGAAGGGTCCCAATTTTAAAAAGAGAAAAAGAAAAATATGACTGTGCATATGTGTGGTGTTTGTTGTTAAATACATTTAAACCATCATGACCACAGTGGGGGGAAAAGGATTTGCTTCTAGTGCCCCGAGGCAAGACACATCTTCCTGGAAATAACAGTTGGTTTGCTGTAGAAAAGAGTAATGCATTTTTGAAGTGCAAGCAATACAACGAACATTTCTATGCTGATAAGAAATGAATCCTTGCTTTTCTATCTCCTCTAAAAGAGGTCTTTGTGCTGAGTGCCTTCCAGTTAGGTGAAGGGAACTAAACACAGATAGCAATGGATAGAAGAGATGTTGCTAGATGGAATATGACAAAGGCACTGATAGTGAAGAGGAAAGCATAGTAATAATAAATGCCATCTTTTGTACATTTCAATATTGTATCTTTAGGGCCAACTCAGTTTCTTTACAGCTTGCTTAATACTTTACCAACTTACAAAGAAGAATCTATTGTAGATATTTAGTTTCTTTAGTGGAGCAGACCAGCAGTGGGTTACTCCCAGTTCGGACCGGTTCTTAGAACCGATAGCGGTGGCAGCGGGAGAGTCTGCCTACCCACCTGGGATGCCTCTGCACACATGCAGAAGGGTAGCGCATGTATGTGAGCCCGAACCGGTGGCAAACTAATTTAGAACTGGAGCAGATGGGTTATTGTTACAATCTGTGGGAAAGATACTAGTAGCAAGAAGAAGAACCTTGGCCTAGACAACCATCACAAAAAAGGTATCTCAGCCCTTAGAAGGAAAAGAGATGTGGGAAGCATAACAGAAGGGACCCTCCCTAGTTTTCGGGAAAGTAAAAATAAAGGAGAAGGGAAATGTTTTCAGACTTGTAAAATTCTATTACTGTAACTTCTAATAAAAGTAGTGTGAATGTTGGCTTGTCTCGGCTATTAAACCTTCGACAATACCAAGTAGAGAATTTTAACAGAGCGTGGATGTGTGATAAAGCCAAGACACAGACTTAGTTAAATGAGTATTATTTACATATAAACAAAATATAAACAATCCAGAATAAGCACGAAGCAAATGCAGAATAATATGCACTGAGCACCCTCAAGATTAGAGCACAAAGCAAAATACAATATAGATAACAGCACGAAGCTAAAATACTAACAGTGAGTACTAGTGCTTCTTTTATGGACTACCATGTAATCTTCCACAAGAATCGTTTTGGTAGTTTCTTATTTTTAAAAGCTATGTTATAGTCTCCGAAGCATTACAGCATGTTGAATGCTACTCCAAATTCATTTTCTTGTAATGGCCCAAATTGTTTCTACTGTTGAATTTGTACATAGGAAGTGTAACTGGTATTTGTTTGTATGCATGTGTGCATTTTTAAAAATAATGATATGGGGTTATGATCCTATATAGAGAATTAACAAATAATGTTATAAAGTAAATGGTGACATGGGGTGCAAAAGATCTGGTTATATAATTTTGTAAAAATATATTGAGGCTGTAGCTTGCATGAAACATAAATTTAAACTTGACTCAATAACTAGAAAAATTGTGTAATTATGGAATGGAATAGAATAGAATAGAATAGAATAGAATAACAGAGTTGGAAGGGATATTGGAGGTCTTCTAGTCCAACACCCTGCTTGGACAGGAAATCCTACACAACTTCAGACAAAGAGTTATCCAATCTCTTCTTAAAATCTTCCAGTGTTGGAGCATTCACAACTTCTGGGGGCAAGTTGTTCCACTGATTAATTGTTCTGTCAGGAAATTTATCCTTAGTTCTAAGTTGCTTCTCATCTTGATTAGTTTCCACTATATCTTCTTGTCAGCATTGACTCCTGGGGAATGCCCAATTTTCTTGCAAACATTTGGAAATTAGCTTGCTGTTTCCTCCTTTCCAGATAGAGAAACTGGCCCAACGTCACCCATCTGGCTTTGTGCCTAAGGCAAGACTAGAAGGCAGTGTCTTTTAATTTCCAACCAAACAATTGCACCAAGCTGGTCTTTAAGAAAATATGCCTTGATCTTTTATGAGAAAGAGTAAGGTAAGAACATGAATTGTGCAGGCCAAATAGAAAGAAAAATTTAAAAGTCGTTAAGAGTATCAGTCTTAAAAGTGGAAAGCCTTTTATGTAAAAATATACAAAGTTGATGCATTCAAATAAGCTTTGATCTATATGGAAACTCCATAAAAGAAGAATAAAGCTGACTAGATCTGAAGGTCAGCGGTTCAAATCTCATCACTGGCTCAAGGTTGACTCAGCCTTCCATCCTTCCGAGGTGGGTAAAATGAGGACCCGGATTGTGGGGGCAATAGCCTAGCTCTGTTAAAAAGTGCTATTGCTAACATGTTGTAAGCCGCCCTGAGTCTAAGGAGAAGGGCGGCATAAAAATCAAATAAATAAATGAATGAATGAATGAATGAATGAATGAATGAATAGAATGAATGAATGAATGAATAGAATGAATGAATGAATGAATGAATGAATGAATGAATGAATGAATGAATGAATGGTTAAAGTAGATCCCTTGCCCAGAGATTTGCTTTTAGAAGTTTCAATTCTCTTCTCCATGGAAGAAAAATATTAGAAAGTATCTGAAGTGAGGACAATTCATGCTGCATGTCCTAATCTGGATCAGGAGCTTTCATTTTCTTGCATTTGAGAAAAGTGACAGCTGTATGCTGCATATTTAATATAACATGTACTTTAGTCTGTACAATCTTTGTCCTCCAAAACATTGTCTTGATTCAAAATAATGAACCCATCTGAGAATATGTTTTCTTTTTTAACACTATCAAGGTTCATATATAACATAGCAATAGCACTTAGACTTGTATACTGCTTTACAGCCCTCTTTAAATGGTTTGCAGAGTCAGCATATTTCTCCCAACAATTTGGGTCCTCATTTTACCCATCTAGGAAAGATGGAAGGCTGAGTCAACCTTGAGCTTGGTGAGATTTGAACTGCCAAATTGCAGGCAGGCGGCAGGCGGCAGTCAGCAGAAGTAGCCTGCATTCTAACCAATGTGCCACCATGGCTCAACATACTACATACATGCAATGTTATTCCTCATTCATAGATCTTCTGTGTTTGCTTGGAGAAAAAAAGATATGTTGGGTGCTAAAAAAGGGATGTAATATTTCAGTCACCCTGGAATCACTGAAATTTGGAAGGCGACATGGAATATGAAGTGGATCAGAATAAGAATAAAGCTATATAAGTGATATGCATAACCTAGAAAGTAGTTGGCCTCATTCTTCTGTTTTGTCTTTTCAGCTCTAGTAGAGAATATCCACAAGAGACCAAGAGAATCCAGACTCAGCAGTGAGATTGTTTCAGCAATGAAAATGTTACACCCGTACATTTTAAAAATAAAAATAAAAAGCTAACTATAAAACATTTGACAACTATAAAGAAAGACAAGGCCTTTGCTATTTTGGGATAGAAAAGTAATTTTAGCTACTATTTTCAGATATAATAATAATAATAATAATAATAATAATAATAATAAATTATTATTATTTTAAAAAAATAATAACAACAATAATAATAACAATAATTATAACTTTTTTAAAAAATATTTTTTTATTAAATTTTATTACAACAACCAAACAAAAAAAAATCTTAAAGAAAAAGTGCCCAACACCAATAAACCCCACCACCATTTAGGGCGTTAAATTATTTGCAATAAGTTTCAATTTCTTCCTTAGCTCCGGTTTACATTTCTTTACATACAAAAAGTGATTGGAATTTATTTTTCACATTGTTGTCATAAATTCTACTTAAGATATAATTTTTCACCTTATTCCATCGTGCCACCAGCTTCTCCAATTTATTTTCATCAAAGTTATTTAATCTTATTTCCATAATTTCGAAAACAATAATTATAACTCAGTAGTGAGGAGGAGTAACAGTTGGGGCCCATGCCAGATATGTGTATGCACAGAGAGGAGAGGAGAACAATGGAAGGCAATAAGCCAGCTCTCAGGGAAAAGAAGTTGTAAAGGTGTCAAACTTGATTTCATTGATGGCCGCATCAGGGTAGTGTTTGACCTCAGGGGGCTGAGGTGGGCCTGGCCATGATGAGCATGGCCAGCTCGACATCGCTCATGTTGGCAGGCTCCTGTGGTGGCTCAAGCACTCTACTAGCAAAAACGGGCTTCCGAGCTCCATTTTCAGCTGCAATGCCCTCCTGCAACCCTCTGCCAGCAAAAACAGAGCTCAGGAGGGCTGCGAGCGGCCCCCTAGCTCCATTTTTTTCTGGCAAAGGCATCCCAGGCTGGTCCCTTACTGTTTCCAAGGCCGCTCCATAGACCAGATCTAATCACCCCATGGGCCATATATGGCCCATAGGCCTTGAGTTTGAGATCTCTTTCATAGACACTATTCAGCCCCTCTTTGGTTGGGAAATAAATGGTAGGGGTTTGGGAGTGGACTGCTATTGCAGACAACAGTTCATTTTCCAGTGTACATCAATCAAGTTGGATTCCTTTGCTAGAACAAGATTTGTCAGGACTAGTTTTTCTGTATTTGAGGTGCCAATTGAGTCTCCCTGCTGGGACACAATAGGTATTGCATTTGCCTCAGTAGGTGTAAACAGGGTCTGTTTCTGCTTGGCTTAATTTTTGAAGGACTTTTTAATGTTGAGTTCTCGTGTGAACAGAGACTATTCGTGCTCTGTTTCCTAAGGGGAAAAGACTGTCCATTCCCCATTTTAAGAAAAAAAGGGTTTCTTTTACTTGTGAGTAAGTGGTTTCTCATTGCTTGTGAAGACTGGGTCTTCAATACGGTACATATATATTAAGCACATCATAGTGTTTCATGTCCAAAAAACCAAATTGGAGTTGAAGATTGACAAGTAAATTGTGATTCAACCAAAACAATCAGATAAAAACATTGGTTGGAAAATAAAATGTTCTGCATTTAAGGTAGTCCTATAGCTGATATAAACTGAATAAGTTGGTTAGGCTATAGCAAAGTAGTTCTTTCAATATCAGTTTGTAGAGATATTTTTAGACTGGGTGGAACACTGCTGGGAATGGATATTTATATCTGGATACCAGATCTGAATCAAGGCAACATTTGATGGGAAGTTGAAAAAAATGTTCAAATTGCATGGAATTTGAGAGGGAGCTGTGGCTGACCTCATGTGAATTCCCGCTGAAGAATTGTATTTACGGTCCTACAAGTGTTGCGTTTAGTGAATAGATGAAAATGGGTCTTCTACATTTTGAAAAGATTCCCCGGAGTGCAATCATACATATCAGCATCTGGGCTAGCTTGATGACAAATGTACTCCAGATAAATAGTATTTTCTATTCCTGCAACTCAAGAGAGTTCTGTTTTCACTTCTTTGGTATTTACCTGCATTCTAAACAGCTGATGCATTTTTGTTTCATTATTTTGATGGTTCTTGTTTATAACTCTTTGTGAAGCAAGGCGAGAGATACTCCGTGAAGCACTTAAAATATTCAGGAGACATTTGCAAACTCCTCATCAACATGCAGAGGAAAGATGGATCAGTTAATAGACCAAGGTACTTCTGTCCTAATCACTGATAACTTGCTGCTACTCATTTATCCATTCCTTATTAATACCTAGGGACTGAAGAAAATATATGATAGCTATATTAGTCTATGACTATTAGTCCAGACTATTAGTCTGGAGGACAGAAGGGAAAGGGGGGACATGATCGAAACATTTAAATATGTTAAAGGGTTAAATAAGTTTCAGGAGAGAAGTGTTTTTAATAGGAAAGTGAACACAAGAATAAGGGGGCACAATCTGAGGTTAGTTGGGGGAAAGATTAGAAGTAACGTGAGAAAATATTATTTTACTGAAAGAGTAGTATTCTTGGAACAAACTTCCAGCAGACATGGTTGGTAAATCCACAGTACTGTAACTGAATTTAAACATGTCTGGGATAAACATATCCATCCTAAGATAAAATACAGGAAATAGTATAAGGGCAGAACATGAGGACTTTTTCTGCCCTCAATCTTCTATGTTTCTATGTACCCAAGAGTTAGAAGGATTCTGGGAGCACATTTCCAGGCAAAAAGTTTTATTAAAATTCATAAACACAGCTCACTTCATCTGATATGTGGAGTAGCTAATCTTCTAGATGTGACTAGAATGATGGGAGGAAAAGAAATAGGTGGAATATATTCCACGGCCCCAAAGATAGCACCAGAACCTCAGCAAGTGAGAAGAATGGCCACTGTAGATCATTGTACAAACCTGGTGATGCAGTGAAAGGTAGTAAATTGGAATCAATTGGTGAGTTTGGGATTAGTGAAGAATTTAGGAAGAAATGTTCTATTAAAGTATTTTGAAAGAGTCTGAGCTGAGTCTATGGAGTTTCTCAGTTACCTTTATTTATAATAAACTTTATTAATTTTCATAAAATTGACAGACACACATACAAACATTTAACATATAGTTGGGGTTACAATTACCCCTCTCATCTTAGAAGTCTATTTTTATACAGAAAAAGAATACACTATTAATTCATTAAGTCAACATACTAATTTAAATGAAAAAAAGAATTTTGTTCAAACATTATGATAAAAAGAATTTAAAAAGAAAATCATTTTAATATATTTATACTTTTCCATAGCATTTATATTTTATTTTTATTTTTGTTTATCTATGTATACGCCTTATTCCAAATAATATAAAATTCTGATTCTTCTTGATTGTTCAACCGTCTTGTCATCATATCCATCTCTGCGCAATCTAATATTTTCTTTATTACCTCTTCTTCCTTGGGAGTATTTTCTCCCTTCCAATTTTGCGCGTAACTATTCTGGCCGCTGTCAAAATATGAATAACTAAATGAAATATATCTTTCTTATATTTCTGCTTCATTATACCCAATAAGTTCTGGGGGGGGGGGTTCTATCTCTTGTGATGTTATTTCTTTCATCAATTTTTCTATCATTTTCCAATATAACTTGGCTTTATTACAAGTCCACCATTGATGATAATAAGAACCTATTTCTTTTTTACATTTCCAACAGTTTGGGGACATGTTGGGAAACATCTCGGCGATTCTATTTGGTGGGAGATGCCACCTATAAAACATTCTCAGTTATCAAGGTCATGGTTGTCCCAAAGGTGATTCTTTTTTTTAAAAAAAAATAGTTTTTATTGAACAAAACAGAAGAAACCTAAAACAAACAATTTTCCTTGTTATAGCGAACTGACGCACGTCAAAGCCAGAGCAACAGAGGAGGCGTGACCACATCTATTTTCAACTCAGTCCCTAGCAACCAATAGAGGTTAATATCCCATCCTTGGACTCTATAGCAGCACACTGGAGAACAAACAATTTTCTTTGTTACAGCAAATTCGTATCAGTATCACTAGTATCCATAACTTATCTAAATTCTAATTTTACAATGCATTCTATTATGTTATTACCTCATTGCAATTAAATTGCAATTATAAATTATATTACTTCTTACACAAATGTACAAAAATATTTTTATCTAATTCTTATTTTGTAATCATCTTTCTATTCTCTAATTGGGTATACCATCTACTCCAGACCTGATAATACTCTGATTCATCTCTCTCATTCAATTCCATTGTCAACTTATCCATCTCAGCGCATTCCAGTATTTTTCTAATGATGATTGCATCCGGCAGACAATCGGCCTGTTTTCAATTTTGTACTAGTGTGATTCTGGTTGCTGGGAATATATGAAATATTATATATTGAATTTTTCTGTCCATTTCACCTCTAAGATACCTAGGACGACTAGTTCTGGTTTAATTTCTGGTTTTTTTGTCCTGTAATTTCTTATTTTACTCCAATGCTTCTTTGACTTTGGAAAGGTCCACCACATATGGTAGAAAGCGCCAGGTTTATACCCACATCTCCAACATTGTGTTGAACAATTTGCTACATTTTGGGCAATCTCACTGGGGATAGAAGCCAACAGTAGAATATTTTGTAAAGATTTTCCTTATATGCTGCCTATTTTGTTAATTTATAATTCTTTTCCCATAATTTCTCTCAATGATCTAATTCAATGTAATACCCTAAATGGGACTTTCTGTTTTTTATTTGAAGACATTTCACTTTTCATCCAAAAAGCTTCTTCAACTCTGAAGAACCAGAAAGTCCAATTGCTGCTTGAAAAAGCATTTTTCAGTTTGTTAAGAGAAGCCAAAGTAAGCCTCCCATTGATTTTAGATGGGCTTTCCAAGTCAAATATATGATTATTTTCTTCAACGTTTCTGTTTATATATGTTTCTTATTCTCTGAATGATATAGCTGATCCATTAATTTTTAAGATATTGAGACAAGGACAGTTTTCCCAATATTCTCCATCCAGAATTCACTTATTTGTACTTAGGATTACGAACACACTGTTTCCAAGGATGTTATTCTTCTACTTCATTATTGTAGCATATACAATTAACAGTAAAAAAAAAAACCTCTTAAACTTGTAATTTCATTGTTTGAGTTTGACAGGCAACCAAATGTGGGATAAAGGTTGCATTAATCACAGTGGCTCAGAAGTAGAAAAAGATACAGTGGAATATTGACTATAAATCAAGGAGGAATTGTTTGGTAATTCATATTAAGTTTCTTTTCCGTCAACTACCTCCTGAAATTCCAGCACCGCTGATAATGTGTAAGAACTATGTATTTTCTTTGTCTTGTATCATATAAAAAGCTTTGATAGTGATAAATCTGTATGTATATATTCATGGAGCAATATTCTCTTTGGCCCATAAATTTAGGAAACAGCAGAATTTCTGAAAATATATAAAGCAGGAATAGAACTCCCACTAGACAGAAGGGAAATGCAGTAAAAATGAATTTTCCTTCACCCACAATTTTTACAGGAAAGTATATGACTATACCAGTTAAATATACAACTTTTAAAAAACCTCTAGGCTTTTGGATCATTTTTACCAGGATGAACATGAATTATGTTAATCATATGGAATTCAAGGACGTGCAAAATATATGATGATTATTTTAATATTACTTAGGGATTGCTGGTCAATCAAAATAATAGCAAATATTAAGATCCTAAATCACAGTGTATATCATATATTTTAAATAAAACCAGAAGTAATATAAGCCGTCTGCTTAAGACTTAATGCTTTCAATATTAATTTAAATATGGAAATAGGTGCATTACATTGTAAATTTTGTAATGCATATGACACAAAACACATGGGTACTAAATATCTGTATAGGATATCTAAATAAATATTTAGTAAAAGCAGTATTGATAATCTTACGTTACATAAAATTATTAAGATTATTCTACAAAATGTTATCTAGCTCTGTAATGGCGCCTACATGTATTCAATTGAATTCATTAGCTGCTGTCTTGTACTTGCAAGTTCTTCCTTTTTTTAGACTGAGTTACAATGGTTTTTAGGACAAAATTTACTTTAGAGCTTCCTGCATCAAAGGGTTAAAGTTAATTTTTCTCAACGCCACAAATACAAATGACTATAACAAGATTTAAACTTAAATTTCCTGGACAGTTTGAATAGTATTATTTTCTTCTCTCATTATTTTTAGGTTGAAAATAACAGTTTGCTGTGCTATATATGCATAAATATGTAAAGCTGTTAGCCAACTAACAAGGAATTCCAATTAAATTTCACTTCGTATTTTAATTGGCAGCAATAAATATAATACAGATACCTATTCTGTATATTAATTTCTGAAGAAAGCAGCAGGTAGAAGGAATGAAAAAAATAAGCACATAGTAATTAGAAATGTTAGTTGAAATTATAAATTATAATGCAAGAATATTATCATTGCAATATATTTCTAGAGAGAAACAATATTCTTAATGAAATATATTAATGGTTGTCAGTCTAATCAGATTTAACAATAGCAATATTACCTCAGAATTTGTACTTTGTTCAAACTTTGTGAATAATTACAGTCAGTTTTACGGATCAATTACATATTTCACTTATAATGTCTCTAGAGTCTTCTACTGATCTGAACATCTATTTAATTATAAAAAGACTGATCTTTATTTGACTTTTTTTTAAAAAACCCTGCAATAAATCATATTTTATATTCAAATCTCAATTAACTATCTTATATTAATGAAATTTAGAAATATTCAATACTTATTTTTAAATTTAGCAAATTTTTAAAAAAGTATCAAAATTCTTTCTGTTTCTATCATTAATTTGAATCTAGGCGCCTGGTTCCCACAATTTGGCAATTTGATTTTTAATAGGGTAATTGGGACCTTATTTAAACCAAGTTAATGGCTTATTTATTTATTTTATTTATTTTATTTTATTTTATTTATTTGTTTGTTTGTTTGTTTGTTTGTTTGTTTATTTGTTTGTTTGCCACTCCTCTCCGTAGACTCGGGGCGGCTAACAACAATGATAACAGCATGTAACAATCCAATCCAATACTAAAATAACTAAAAAAAAACCTTATTATAAAAACCATACATATATACAGACATACCATGCGTAAATTGTAAAGGCCTAGAGGCAAAGAATATCTCAGTTCCCCCATGCCTGACGGCAGAGGTGGGTTTTAAGAAGTTTACGAAAGGCGAGGAGGGTGGGGGCAATTCTAATCTCTGGGGGGAGTTGGTTCCAAAGGGCCGGGGCTGCCACAGAGAAGGCTCTTCCCTTCTTTTTAGGCTTCCTCCACATGTGTAGGAGTTCACTTTTTGAATATTAAGACATATGTCCCAGGAGCGGAAGGGGCATGAGGATTTTAGAGATGCTTATGTTGAACATGGGCAAAAAAGGGTTGGGAACCACTGGTCTAGACTGTCTTAAGCCCCATTCTCTCAAATGGGCCATTACACTGTATTAAACATGTGATGCAGATGATACTTCAGTAACTTAATTATCCAAACGACACTTTCATTTCCTAACTGCTAGATAAGGTGAATGGAAGAGGCAGACAGAAGTGGCTTCAAACATCAGTTTATTTATTTATTTATTTATTATTTAGATTTGTATGCCGCCCCTCTCCACAGACTCGGGGCGGCTCAAGTTCTTCTTTGGGCAACTATTTACAACCCAGCAAAAGCCCTATCTGACAACTAGCCAATCAGCAGTCAGTATTTTCCCTCCAGAATGGAGGACCTGACTGAAGCCTATGGGCTGGAGTCCAAGAATGTAACATGAACAATGATTACTTGAAATGCAGGTTGTATCCTGGCTTTTTAACAAGCGCTGAGGGTGGCAGGTGTAGCATTCCTCCAAGGACATGGGGTGAGGTATCATCAATATGCGGATGATACCCAGCTTTACATCTCCACCCCATGCCCAGTCAATGAAGCGGTGGAAGTGATGTGCCGGTGCCTGGAGGCTGTTGGGGCCTGGATGGGTGTCAACAGACTCAAGCTCAACCCGGATAAGACGGAGTGGCTGTGGGTTTTGCCTCCCAAGGACAATTCCATCTGTCCGTCCATCACCCTGGGGGGGGAATTATTGACCCCCTCAGAGAGGGTCCGCAACTTGGGCGTCCTCCTCGATCCACAGCTCATATTAGAAAAACATCTCTCAGCTGTGGCGAGGGGGGCGTTTGCCCAGGTTCGCCTGGTGCACCAGTTGCGGCCCTATCTGGACCGGGACTCATTGCTCACAGTCACTCATGCCCTCATCACCTCGAGGTTCGACTACTGTAATGCTCTCTACATGGGGCTACCTTTGAAAAGTGTTCGGAAACTTCAGATCGTGCAGAATGCAGCTGCGAGAGCAGTCATGGGCTTACCTAGGTATGCCCATGTTTCACCATCACTCCGCAGTCTGCATTGGCTGCCGATCAGTTTCCGGTCACAATTCAAAGTGTTGGTTATGACCTTTAAAGCCATTCATGGCATTGGACCAGAATATCTCCGAGACCGCCTCCTGCCGCACGAATCCCAGCGACCGATTAGGTCCCACAGAGTGGGCCTTCTCCGGGTCCCGTCAACTAAACAATGTCGGTTGGCGGGCCCCAGGGGAAGAGCCTTCTCTGTGGCGGCACCGGCCCTCTGGAACCAACTCCCCCCGGAGATTAGAACTGCCCCTACTCTTCCTGCCTTCCGTAAACTCCTTAAAACCCACCTTTGCCGTCAGGCATGGGGGAACTGAAACATCTTCCCCTGGGCATGTCTAATTTATGTATGGTATGCTTGTGTGTATGTCTGTTAGTATATGGGGTCTTTTTTAAATCTTTAATATTTTAAATTGTCAGATTATTTATGATTTGTTTCCACGTGTTGTGAGCCGCCCCGAGTCTTCGGAGAGGGGCGGCATACAAATCTAAGTAATAAATAAATAAATAAATAAATAAAAATTCCTAAAGTGCACACACAAAAAGGGGTAGGGCTCGTGACCTAGTTGCATCTGGCATTTTGACATCATCGCCTGCTGCCCCTTTGAATATCGCATTCAGCCTCATTTTCACAATGTTTGAAAATAGCAGACTTTGAAGGGAATTCTGGATTTTTATTTCTATGGATTTACAGCCAAATGCTCATTACAGTGTTTCTGCCTTTTCTACAGCACTTATTAACAGTCTCTGCTACATCGTCAAATAACCATCCCTTGCTGACATGAATGTTTATTAAATAAGCTGGGTGTATATTTAACATACAATTAGGTTTTGGTTTTGTCCTGATTTGGGGAAAGTGTTACATTAGTAAGAAAAATCATTTTTTTTCAAGAAGTATTTTCCCCCTTTTTAGGCAAGAATGTAGGGCAGCAGATGTGCTGATATGAATATATTAAAAAAAACTTGACAAATGATGAATCAACATTCATTTTCATTCATTTTCAGTTGACAACCGATTCCCCCGGGAAGTACCCTGTTAAGCATATGTGTGAAAAGAAAAGTAAGTTTCCAATTTAATTGGGGGAAAGGCTACTTTGATATTATAAATATGGAAGACTTTAACACATGTAATCTAAAATTATATCAAATGACCAAACTGGTTGTGATTTGAATTTAGTTTTTCAATTATCATTTGGTTTCCAAAGTCTTTGGAGTTCTTGTTTTGTTGTGTTTTCTTTCATTACTATGGTTATTATGAGAGCATATTCTATGTATTTCAAACATCTTCAAACACTACATCCTTCAACATCTTGAATCTCCAATGACCTACGCTAGGGTCCTCTTTGTGGACTTCAGTTCAGCATTCAATACCATCGTACCGGACATTCTCTTAACCAAACTAAATCAGCTAGCGGTACCTGAACACACTTGTAAGTGGATCACAAGCTTCCTAACAGACAGGAAGCAGCAGGTGAAGCTAGGAAAAATCACATCAGATACATGTACAATTAGCACAGGTGCCTCCCAAGGCTGTGTACTCTCACCACTTCTCTCTATACACTAATGACTGCATCTCAAACGATCCATCTGTTAAACTACTGAAGTTTGCAGATGATACAACAGTGATCGGACTCATTCGAGACAATGATGAATCCGCATACAGACGGGAAGTTGAACAACTATCCTTGTGGTGTGACCAGAACAATCTAGAACTGAACACACTCAAAACTGTAGAAATTGTGGTAGACTTTAAGAGAAACCCTTCCACCTCTCACAATGCTAGACAACACAGTATCAACAGTTTCTAGGTTCTATCATATCTCAAGACCTAAAATGGTCACCTAACATCAAAAACATCATCAAAAAAGCACAACAAAGAATGTTCTTTCTGCGCCAGCTCAGGAAGCTCAAACTGCCCAAGGAGCTGCTGATACAGTTCTACAGAGGAATCATTGAGTCTGTCATCTGCACCTCTATAACCGTCTGGTTTGGTGCTGCAAACCAACAAGACCGACAAAGACTTCAGAGAACAATCAGAACTGCAGAAAAAACAATTGCTGCCAACCTGCCTTCCATTGAGGACCTGTATACTGGACGTATCAAAAAGAGGGTGGGGAAAATATTTACTGACCCCTCACATCCTGGACACAAATTGTTTCAACTCCTACCCTCAAAACGTCGCTCCAGAGCACTGCACACCAAGACAACTAGACACAAGAACAGTTTTTTTCCGAACACCATCACTCTACTAAACAAATAATTCCCTCAACACTGTCAGACTTTCTACTAAATCTGCACTTCTATTCTACTAGTTTTTCTCATCATTCCTATCACCCATTTCCTCCCATGTTGACTGTATGTCTGTAACTTGTTGCTTATATCCTAAGATTTTTATTAATATTGCTTCTTCATTGCTTATTTGACTCCTATGACAGTCATTAAGTGTTGTACCACATGATTCTTGACAAATGTATATTTTAATGTATGTACGGTGAGAGCATATGCACCAAAACAAATTCCTTGTGTGTCCAATCACACTTGGCCAATAAAAAAATCTATCTATCTATCTATCTATCTATCTATCTATCTATCTATCTATCTATCTATCATCTATCTATCTATCTATCTATCTATCTTTGTTCTGTTAACTGCTAAGCAGTTATTGGTTATATATTGGTTATATATATGATGGCTGTCTAAGAATGCATTGAACTTCTGTGAGGTCACATCACTTTCCACTTATTAAAAAACCCTTATCCTTTAATGCACTATTGTATACATTAAGATCCTATTAAAAGAAGATTCAATCCAAGATAAGATTATTGCTCTTGTTTGGCATGTAACATGAAGCTGATATGGAACAGGGCTATTGACATGCCTTTTCTCTTAAAGCTGTCTGGAATTGTCTAATGCAACCCATCTCCAGTTTAAATTCCTTGCCACATTCAGCTTTTCATACACACTCTTAAGAGTTCAGTGCACTAGAGGCATGCAAAGAAAAGGAAAATAATTTTAATTAAACAATAACATGGTTGCTTACTTTTAAAAAGAATGGCAGGAAGAAACCAGAAATGGAAGATTCAGGAAGAAAAGTGGTTGTATTAGACCGAAGCACCAATAGTTGTGTCCTTAGGTTGGAATTACCTATTTGAACAACTATCCTTTGTTTGCCTTTTGTGATTTTTGTAATTGTTAGCAGAGATAGAGATGTATATATTCATTATTGGTACCAGCTCACTTCATTGTCACACTGATTTTCTTTTCGCATTATTCTACCATTATTATTATTATTATTGTTGTTGTTGTTGTTGTTATTATTATTATTATTATTATTATTATTATTATTATTATTATTTATTAGATTTGTATGCCGCCCCTCTCCGAAGACTCCGGGCGGCTCACAACAGCAATAAAAACAGTATAACAGTGGAACAAATCTAATATTAAAAACATATAAAACCCTATTATTATTTAAAAACCAAACAGCAACATTCATACCAAACATAAAGCAAAGTATAAAAAGCCTGGGGGGAAAGTGTCTCAACTCCCCCATGCCTGGCAGTATAAGTAGTTTACGAAAGACAGGAAGGGTGGGGGCAGTTCTAATCTCCGGGGGGAGTTGGTTCCAGAGGGCCGGGGCCACCATAGAGAAGGCTCTTCCCCTGGGGCCCGCCAAACGACATTGTTTAGTTGATGGGACCCGGAGAAGGCCAACTCTTCTTTCTTATATGAAACCATCTGAATTTTTCATTCAGTTCATCATTCTCTTTCGCGCTTGATCCATTCTTTTAATTTGTATGCTGGTTCAGTTTTACATTATACACTATTTCCATTACTTCCTCCTTTCCTTACACAACCTATTACTGTATGTTGAATTTATTTATTAGAGTAATTCTCAATATTCTTTCTCGGAGGCATAATGTCTTCACTTTTACTTTTAGAATTTGCTACATGAGAGAATATGTTCTCATCCACTCACTGAGTTAATCTGGGGAATTTTGATTAAAAGTATAGGAACCTTATCTGCTGCTGAGTCATTTTAATCTTTGCCAGCCTGTCCTATTTTCTGAAATGCATTATGTCTTGAACTGACAATTAAAAAAAAATATTTGTTTTTAGAAGTAAGCTTTTGAATGAATGTGTTTTTCAGCCTTAGGCCAATCAATAAAAATACAATAAATTCCAATTGGAATATCATGTTTAAAATAAATACTTCTTTATTTAGAATAAAATATTATTTAAAATAAAATAAAATAATTCTAAAAAAACTAAGGCTTTAGCAAACAAAATCAATACAACCATTTCTAAACTAAAACTATGACCAAATAATTTTTTAAAAAATATTTAATGTTTCAATTAATTTCATTGTTTACTTTTCAATATAAAATGTGATGAGAATATGAAAATTAAATCCAGTGAATAATAAACAGATACATTTCCAGAGATTACATTTAGAGATTATTGGGACACTTCTTTTAACAAATGAGGATATAGCCAAAGAAACTTTATGTCAAAAATCTGTTCCATATTTACTGAAATTCATTCCCCATAGTGTGATATTACATTCTAATAAATTCTGTCCCGAACCCATTCTAGTTGTGATTCTAATTAATTTTATAAGATTGCAGCTATCAGTATATATATTCTTTTTCCCCCTATATTAGATACTAAAACAGAACAACCAAAAATGAACAAACACATGGCACAACAGACCAAAATATACAACATGTTTGTTTGTTTGTTTGTTTGTTTGTTTATTATTCATTCATTCATTCATTCATTCATTTATTCATTTATTTGGATTTATATGCCGCCCCTCTCCGACCCACTTTTCAGGATAGGCAATTCACAATCTATGATACTCCACATGTGGTTACATTTTCACTTTATTTCAGCCATGAAATCAAATAATACAAAGAAATATATAAAAAAAACCCTTCGATTATACGTATTGGCATGTAGGGCTTCTACCTAGATGTGGAAGATTTAATTTACAGTGAGAAATAAAATGAACACTTGTAAGTAGACAGTCATATCTTGCTCTTATTTATATGCCACAATATAAAAAACGCCGAAATGCAGAAGTTTGATATATTTTACCTCCTTTTAAATATATATATTTTAAAATTTCCATATTTTTTGTATTTATTAGGCTGGGAATATTAAGGCCGCCTATCATGCTTTGTAAGTTAAACTAGTTCCATTATGGCACTTCTCAACGTGGATGCCACATGGATGGGGGAAGATTGTAGCTCCAGTACCACTTCTGGTACAGTCATTTTTATGATGGAAGGGGAGATAAAAGATTAAAGCAGATGGGAATAGTGGATTATAAGACCGCTGAGCAGATGGCATTAAAAAAAACCAATTGATCTAGAAGAAACTTGAAGCTTGGACCTAGAAAAAAAATGATAATAAGCTACTTCTATATGGTTGCCAAGAACAGATTCCAGATTCCTAAGAGGTCAGTAAGGGGCGTGCATAAGTGCACTAGCGTGCCTTCCGTCCCCTGTCCTATGTCTCTCCTATATCTCCTATATCTTCTCATTATATCCCTATAACTTTTCTTCTATTCTATCATTGATATATATTTTATTCATTGATATACAGTATATTTTATTCCTATATTTTTTCTTCTATTCCTTCTTTGATATATTTTACTTGAATGTATCCTCTGCTACCTTCATTGTGTATTATTGTGTTTTGGACAAAGTAAAAAAAAAAGCACTGCATATACAGCAAGCAAACTGTTTATTGAAAAAAAAATATCCAAACTGTTTCAAGAAAATACAGGTAAAATAGCTTTTTTTCAAGAGGCAACTGGACTTTCTGGTTTTTCTTTGAAGACATTTTGCTTATTCAGTTCTGACTGGATGGTAGGGAATGGAAGAATGTATACTCCTTTCAAGGGTTGATGTCTGAGATGCGATATGGGTTCCAAACGTATGAGCTGTATTCGAGGATGGGTCTGGCAAAAGTTTTGTAAGCTCTGGTAAGTAGTGTGAGATTGCCAGAGCAGAAGCTACATAGGATTAGGTTTACAACTCTTGAAGCCTTCTTTGCTATATTGTTGCAGTGGGCTTTGGCACTTAAATCTTTTGTTGTTAGTATACCGAGGTCTTTAACCGAGTAGGGATTATCTGTGATAATTTGATTATTCAGTTCGTATTTGGAGTTAAGATTCTTTTTCCCAATGTGTAGGACAGAGCATTTGCTAGTTGAGATTTGGAGTTGCCATGTGTTGGGCCACTCAGAAACAGAGTTCAGGTCTTTTTGGAGAGTAGTTGTGCTATCGGTGGTGTTGAAGAGTTTTACATCATCAGCGAAGAGGACACAGTTGCTTGTGATGTAATCGCAAAGGTCATTGATGTAGAGAATGAAGAGCATTGGTCCCAGTACACTACCTTGGGGAACACCGTTTTTAACTGGGACGGGGGTGGATATGGTGCTTCCTATTTTGACCACTGTTGTCTGTTTGACAGGAATGCTGTAATCCAGCTGTGGAGGGATCCTGAGATGCCATAGGATTTGAGTTTTAGGAGTAGTTTGTCGTGGACCACTGAATCAAAGGCTTTGCAGAAGTCAATATAAATTGCATCTATAGATTTCCCTTGATCTAGATGAGTTGTCCATCTATTTTTGCAGTGGAGGAGCTGCAGGTTGCAGGATAGTTTTTTTCTGAAACCAAATTGTTTGTTAGAGAGCAAATTATTAGTTTCTAGATGGAGAGTAATTGATTGGTTTATAATTGATTCCATGACTTTGCATGGGACACAGCATAGTGAAATTGTCCTTGCGGACAGAGAGTCATTTAGAGAGTCATTAAGGTCACCTGGAGATTTTTCTGTGTCATCAGAGTCACTTTATTTATTTATTTATTTATTTTATTAGAGTTGAAAGGGACCATGCAGGTCATCAAGTCCAACACCCGGTCAAGCAGGAAATCCTACACCTCCTCAGCGGTGCAAACTGAGTGATGTAAAATTCCATACCAATTTGCACCATCATTTATCTTATGACATAGATAAACCTCCAGATGACTTTAATAACTAGCTGAAAGAATTCAAATGACCAGCTGTCTGCAAGGAGTAAAAATCCTTCCATTCCCCACCATCCAGTCAGAACTGAAGAAGCTTCTTGGATGAGAAGTGAAAGAAGTGAAATGTCTTCAAAGAAAAACCAGAAAGTCTACCTGCCTTGAAAAAAGCACCTTTGGGATATCTTAAAACAAGGTTATTATTTACCTCTAAGATCAATACATTAAAATTTAAATCTAAAAATTAAGCAGTGATAATCCTGTCAATAGTACCAAACATGATACTTTAAAATGGTTAACAAAGCGAAGTTGTAGACCTAGTCAGCCTCCTAAGAATTATAGGCATAACCTGATAGCTTATTTCAGCCAGATTGCATCCCCACTTATCTTTTATTTATTTATATATTTTTATTTATTTATTTTGTCGAATACACAATGAGGGTTTTAGTAGGTATATATATATATATATAAACATGGTAAAATACATGATGACGGTTATAGAGGAGATACTCATAGTAAAATATATCTAAGAAATAATAGAAAAGAAGATATAGGAATAGAACATACCGTATTTCCCCGAAAGTAAGACAGTGTCTTACTTTCTTTTTACCCCCAAAAGCCCCACTACGTCTTACTTTCGGGGTATGTCTTACATTGGAAAAAAATTGAAAGGGTCGCGTTCCCGAAGGCATCTCCCCAGAGTCCAGAAGAGCAGCCGTGGGACAGGAGCCTCGTGAGCCCTTTTCCAAGTTCAACCTCAGGGCTCCAAGCGGCGTGCACGCGTGGAGCCGCAGACACATGTCGGGGAAGCTTGTGTCTGGAGGGGAGGAGCCGCTCTGCGCAGTTGGGCAGCCCCACCTGCCTGCCGGAAAGGAGGCGGGCGAAGGAGGGCGCAGCTCTGGCCGCTCGCCTCGGAGCCGGTCGGCCTCGCTGGCTGCTTGCAGCCGAGCCTCGGCAGGACTCGGTTGCTGGGACGAGCGCCTTCGCTGCAAGCCGCCGCCCGCTCGGCTCGCTTCGGACCAGCGCCATCCTTCGCTTTGCCAAGCCGGGGAAGAGGCGGTCGCGGCGAGGCGAAGGCGAGGGGCGCGCGGGGAGCTTGGAAGCGACATCATCGGGCTCCCCCCCCCGGCAATACCCCCGTGTTTCCCCGAAAGTAAGACATATGTCTTACTTTCGGGGTACGGCTTATATTAGCCGACCCCCCTGAAACCCCCGATACATCTTACAATCGGGGGTGTCGTACTATCGGGGAAACAGGGTATCAATAAAAGAACAGAAGAAGAGATATAGGAATAGAAGAAAGATATAGGAGATATAGGAGAGCAATAGGACAGGGGACGGAAGGCACTCTAGTGCACTTGTACTCGCCCCTTACTGACCTCTTAGGAATCTGGATAGGTCAACCATAGATAATCTAAGGGTAAAGTGTTGGGGGTTTGGGCACTATGGAGTCCGGTAATGAGTTCCACGCTTCGACAACTTGGTTACTGAAGTCATATTTTTTACAGTCAAGTTTGGAGCGGTTAATATTAAGTTTAAATCTGTTGTGTGCTCTTGTGTTGTTGTGGTTGAAGCTGAAGTAGTCACCGACATGCAGGATGTTGCAGCATATGATCTTGTGGGCAATACTTAGATCTTGTTTAAGGCGTCTTAGTTCTAAACTTTCTAGGCCCAGGATTGAAAGTCTAGTCTCATAGGGTATTCTGTTTTGAGTGGAGGAGTGAAGGGCTCTTCTGGTGAAGTATCTTTGGACATTTTCAAGGGTGTTAATGTCTGAGATGCGATATGGGTTCCAAACAGATGAGCTTGGCTGCCTTGATTGCAAAGATAGCAAGTCACTGTGTCGTAATGTGTTTGGTGCCTTGTAGGAGGAAATTCAATTTCCTTTCAACATTCTAGTTCCTTCTGTCATTGAGGAACAGAGATAAATAACTTAAGAAAAGACCAGTATTCCAATATATAATATGCCAGACCTTCTATTTCGTCTGCTCCACATATACAGAGTATATCTTGCACTACTCTGCCTTGGAAACTGCCTTATTGCTTTGTTTGCTCAAATTGTAAGATTCTGCTTTGTTTGCTCAAATTATAGACTTATTTACCATCTTACTTAAAAGCAGAAAAAATGCCCAAAAATTAAAAGAAAAAATGATGCAAGTGGATTTGAAAACAAATGTTCTCTGTAACTAGAGAAATATGGGAAAGCCTTGGGCAACAAGAAAAGTATACAGTGACTGAATTCTGACTTTCAACATTAAGCAAGAAAACACAACAAAGGATATCTCAACCAAGGCTGTTAACAAACAAGAAAAGCAAAATGAAAGATTTTTTTTCAAGAAAATCAAAATTATGTCTCCCCCCCCCCCCCCCCAGTTAAGAATATTCATGGAAGAGATTTCATGGAGGCAAATAAAATGAATGGAAAGGACTGTTTGTTCTTAGCTTATGTGCCCTTTTTCTGAAAATCGAAGAAAGAGTCCAGGATGGGCTGTTCTAAGCCCATAGCTCTATGGACTGGGTTGACTTCTGCGGATCCACCTCCCTGGTGATGTTCCTCAGTTGTTACAAGAAGTCCAAAGCAAATGGCTCAAACTCCCGGTAGAATCCATGAACCATGGCTAGACAAATCCTGAGAAACCTGCAGAAATACGAAATACGACTTCCCCCACGCCCACTGCCCGGTGGCCAGAAAAAAACAGGCCCAAGGATGGAACTGGACTCTTCCTTCAGAAAAAGGGCATATCAGGCAAGAACCAATCCCCTTTTCCTTCACATCGAAGGAAGAGTCCAGGATGGTATATACCAGTGTTTCCCAACCTTTTTTGAGCCGCGGCACATTATTCATATTTTCAAAATCCTGGGGAACACTGAAAGGGGGGGGCGGGGCGGGGGGGGCGGGCTAAAGAAAAGTTTGGACAAAAAAACCCTCTCTCTTCCTCCCTTTCGCTCTATTTCTCCCTCTTTCTCTCTTTTCCTTCCTTCCCTTCTTTCTCTCTCTCCATCCCTCTTTCTTTCTTTCTTCCTCTCTTTTTTGCTCTTTCTCTCTCCCTCCTTCCCTTCCTCTATGTCTTTCTCTCTCCCTTGCTCTCTCTCTCTGTCTCTCTTGCTATCTCTTTCTTGCTTTTTTCTCTCTCTTGCTCTCTCTCTCTCACTGTCTTGCTATATGTCTCTTTCTCTTTGACTCTCTTGCTATCTCTCTTTCTTTCTTTCTCTCTTTCTCTCTCTCTGTCTCTCTTGCTATGTCTCTCTTTCTTTCTCTTTCTCTCTCTCTCTGTGCCTCTCTTGCTAAGTCTCTCTTTTTCTCTTGCTATGTCTCTCTTTCTTTTTCTCTCTCTCTGCCTCTCTTGCTATGTCTCTCTTTCTCTCTCTTTCTCTATCTCTCTTTCTCTGCCTCTCTTTCTTGCTCTGTCTCTCTTTCTCTACCTCTCTTGCTATGTCTCTCTTTCTCTCTCTCTCTGCCTCTCTTATATGTCTCTCTTTCTTTCTCTCTCTCTCTCTCTCAGCTGACTGCAAGCGGGAGCCCTGACGGCGGCAGCTGGACGTGCTGCTGGACACCGTATATGCCAGGCCCGCAGCGCCAGCATGTACAACGTCCAGCAGCTCGTCCAACCGCCACCGTCAGGGCTCCCGCTTGCAGTCAGCTGAGAGAGAGAGAGCGCTCCCTCTCGCCGCTGCCATCTCCCCGCGACTGCCTGCGGCCGCTGCGCCCCCCCCATCGCCAGTGCCCTCCCGCCGGGCCACAAAGGACACTTGCCGTCGACGCCAGAGAAGCTCCAGCTGGGCGGGGCGCTGCCGGTACTTCCGTCCTGGGGCTCCCGCTCGCAGCTGTCAACCGGCTCCTGCTCGATGCCACGGTTTTCGGCGCTCTCCTGCTGGGCCCCAAAGAAGGAAGGCGGGAAAAAGGTGCGAAGAATGAAGCTCTCCTTCTTCCTGCCTTCCTTCTTTGGGGCCCAGCAGGAGAGCGCCGAAAACCACGGCATCGAGCAGGAGCCGGGGGACAGCTGCGAGCGGGAGCCCCAGGACGGAAGTACCGGCAGCGCCCCGCCCAGCTGGAGCTTGGCGGCACACCTGGCCATGTCTCGCGGCACACTAGTGTGCCGCGGCACACCGGTTGGGAAACGCTGCATACCAAAGGTAAGGAGTCCAATAGAGTGGCAAAGACTAATCATGGCTCCTTGACTCCTCATGCACTCGTTGCAGCACTATTTAGCCAAATAGTATAGAATAGAATAGAATAGAATAGAATTTTATTGACCAAATGTGATTGGACACACAAGGAATTTGTCTTGGTGCATATGCTCTCAGCGTACATAAAATAAAATATACATTTGTCAAGAATCATGTGGTACAACACAATGATTGTCATAGGGGTCAAATAAGCAATGAAGAAGAAATATTAATAAAAATCTTAGGATATAAGCAACAAGTTACAGTCATACAGTAAACATGGGAGGAAATGGGGGATAGGAATGATGAGAAAAACTAGTAGAATAGAAGTGCAGATTTAGTAGAAAGAAAATGTCACATCAGCAAAGGCAAATGACTCGATCTAGTAGTTGAGATATAAATCCAAATAATTTTGCTAGTCAATAGTAAAGAACTTATTATAAATTCATAGTAGAAAATGAAAAAAAGAGCTAATCATTAAGAAAAGAAAGAATAAGTTTTCCATCATTGAGCAGGGGGTTGGATTAGAAGTCCTTTCAAGCCTTATGATTTTCTGTTCTATGTTCTTATATCAAAGTAGAAACTTTTAGAGTTTTAAAGAAAGTTTTAGAGACTTAAAACTGCTGATAAAAGTAATGGAAGAGCATTAGCCTATCTTTGTTCTTTAGCCGAAGAAAAGATATGGATGAACATTGTGCTTAGTAAAAAAAAGATATTAATCTTATAAAGGTAGGCAGTGATGTATTGACAAGTTCGTGAATGATAAGGACATTTCAAAATAGCAAAAGCAATAGTTAAAGCAAGAGATTTCCAGTGGTCATATAGAAAAGTAAGACAAGGAGAAAGATAGATGCCTTTGAATTATGGATTTGGAGATAGCAACTTACTAAAGGCACCGTGAATTGCAAGAAAGACCAATCAATCCATCCTTGTTCACAGGAAACTCAACTGCTCTCTTGAGGCAACAATCTGCAAGCAAAAAATTTACATACCCTCAATGTGCAATGCAAACTTGAAAAAAATGATTATGCTGGCAAGTTGAGGGCAATGGAAGAAGGAAAGACAATATATAAGATGGATGGAAGGATCTAAGAGGTTACTGGAATGTCCTTGGGAGCGCTGTAGCTTAGTATTATAGAGAGACATTGATAATGAACATTTGTCCATGAAATCCAACTTGACATGATAGTTCCCTACCAGCCAATTGTCAGTGTATTATGTTTTATGATGTGGCATAATTGAAAGATAATTATATATTAGACAGCCAAATGTAGCTTGGTTTTTATATATATCTTTAGCAAGGATATGTGGATTGAAATATTGATCATCTATTCATCCACCCTTCCATCCATCTCTGGGTATGAAAATTGTGTACATGAGTGGGTTGGTACATTGGGGGAAAATCTTCTCTTCAGTATTACAAAGTACACCTTGGAAGATTTGGTTTTACAATTATGTTTCATCAGAGAAACAGAACAGAACATATGAGCTGTCCATGTATTTATGAGCTGTCCGTATATTGTTAAATCAATTGTTCTTTTAACAGAAGATCAATATTTAACAGAATATTTTTCGTACTGGACCACAGTCATTTATAATATTGCACAATGTTCTCCAGACTCATTGTTAAACCTTTCAGTATAATCATTCATTGGAGTACTGTATAGCATGCAACTAGCACCAGCTTTGAATTCCTATTCTCATATGCTCCCATGACAATTTATATGACACAGTAATTTATGCCATAAATTCTACCCCTTCATTCACACCGTAGTTATTTCTGCACCTGTTATACATACTCCTGATCAGTTGAAGGATGATGAAGATATTGAGGACTCGGATTCAGATAGTGCTTATGCAGTAGTGGGGGGCCCGGGGTTACAGGTAGTAGAACAGGTGGGTGGCCAGCCACAGGATGGGGCTATGAGTTCAGGATCTAGTGAGGGAGAATCAGATGCTCGCTGGGTTAATCCTAAATTCAGAAGAATTCAGAAACGTAGAGAGCAAAGGTCTGGAAGAAGATATTAAGGAGAGGAATGGGTTAAATATTGTAGTGAAGTAATTGGCACGTCAGGGTGCTAGTGGAGAAGAAGGGTGGAGTTTCAACATTGCTGAAACAAAATATGGAGGTGCTTTCGCCACGCTAGAGTAAGCCAAAGTATTTTGTATTGTATTTAGTCAGTGCTGCTGTCTTTTTTAAAGCCATGTAATTAGGAAATAAATCTTGTCTAAGTGAAGCAGGAAAAGGAATGTGAGAAATGCGGCTAAAAGAGAGATAACGGACCGATTGATGTCTCAAATGTGTTGAAGTACAGGAGAGCAGAGAAATAAACGGAGTTGCTTTATTCATGAAATGATGCATTTAATTAGAGTTATTTGTAATTACTAAACTTCTACCAGAAACCAGAACAGCACCTAGATATCCATGCATGTATTCTTCAACATTATTCTATATATTCAGATTATCTTCATTCAGATCTTCATATCCTTCCTATTTCTCTTTGTTCTGCAAGTATATTTGTTTCTTCTATATAATAAGAATAAGAATAATATATTAGATTTATATGCTGCCCCTCTCCGAAGACTCGGAGAGTCCACAGCTCTTGGTCATCAACAGATGGTCCTATGGAAATTGATCCCAAATGCTCCTCATTGCCTAATCAGTGGAGACACTCATATAATTAATAATCAAGGAGGTCAATCATATAAATCTCTTAAATAATTATTGCAAGTCAACATACTATTGTCTAAATTATAACTATCCATGCAATGCATCATACTGACATAATTAGTGTACCCTGAAATAGTAATGACATTATTCTGGTTCTCTAAAACTATTATTAGGATTTTACGAAGAATCACACCAGACCAATTTTATAATTAGCAATTGAAAAACAGTATTGATTAATAAATATTCAATAGATATCAAGTAGCTTATTCAAAATATATGTTTTATTATATACTGTATGTAATTTCAGTGAAGAAAAAGGACTTTTTTCTTTTTCTTACAATTTTGAAAGAAATAACAGACACTGGGATGCCAATATGAACTTTATCCACAGTGATAGGAACAGCAGAAATCCTGTACCTGGAAGGGAACTCACAGTAGGATGTTTTGAACAGACACTCATAATATGGCACTGTGAAAGAACGTAATAGGATTCTGAGTGTTATAAATTGTATCACAAAAGACAAGTTCTACATAATAAAGGAACTACATTTTGTTACGGAGCAAATCTTAAAAACTATCATAAGCTCTTTTTGTTTTCACATTTGGGAATCTATTCTTTCTGGGATGAAATATTTTCTCTGAAACAACTATAAGGGTTATCTTTGCGTTCTGGGTTATAGGTACAGTGGTACCTAAGAACGCTTCTATTTACAAACTTATCTAGATAAGAACCAGGTGTTTAAGATTTTTTTGCCTCTTCTCAAGAACCATTTTCTACTTACAAATCTGAGCCTCCAAAACTGTAACCGGAAAGACAGGGCCTCCATGGGGCCTCTCTAGGAATCTCCTGGAAGGAAACAGGGCCGGAAAAGGCGGGGAGAAGCCTCTGGGGCCTCTCTAAGAATCTCCTGGGAGGAAACAGGGCCTCCACCCTTCCTGTGGTTTCCCCAATTGCACACATTATTTGCTTTTACATTGATTCCTATGGGGAAAAATGCTTCTTCTTACAAACTTTCCTACTTAAGAACCTGGTCACGGAACGAATTAAGTTCGTAAGTAGAGGTACCACTATATAATTCATTTTAAACAGGAACCACTCATCACAGCTGTCCTGATTCAGCCTTTGCTTAGGATAAATTCTAGTGGGTTTTTTTTCAGTGCATCATTATTTTTTAAGAATTTTTTTAAAAAAAATACCATTTGTCACAAATAACCATCTAAACTATACATTTATTGTATAAGTATGCACTTATTTATGTTATCATTATGTTTATATAGGGTTTTTTTTAAAAAAAACAAAAACACCTTTTTTTCTTTTAAATTTTACACCGCCCAAAATTCCAGGGCTGTATTTCTCTAATAAATAAGAAGTCATTGTGATATAATTAAATGATAATTTTAAGCCCCATTTCATCTTTAAGAATGCAATCAGATACAAATAATATTATTCAGTAATAAAAATTTACTGAAAATACTTTTGTGCTTTCTTGGCTAATCCAATACTGTATAGTGATACATTCATATTTTATGTAAAATGAGATACATTTAATATTATACTAATATTTTGTAGAGAGATATACAAGCAGAATAACTACACAGTATTACATCATTATGGAGTTCCCATATTAAATATTCACTAATGTGGAATCACTATTCCTATCATAATCAATGGCCATGCCAAATTGGCAAAATTGTGGAATGTCAAAGTATGTTTATTTGAGTAGATCTGATGCTTTTAGCTGATGATTTCCCAGTGATCATGATAATCTGTATTATAATAAATAAATCATAAAAATGTTGAAGTATGGCAAAGAACAAATGTGGTCAAAGCAAACCTATACGTGAGCTGTTATGTATTGTATAATTTGCTTTAAAATACAAATGAAATAAATTCTGTGAAATTTAATGGAAACTAAAATTTTATCAATCAAATTATGGCAAATTGAGAAATAAAATAATTTGTAAAATATTTATTTATTGTGCTTTTTATTTTGAATAGTTACAAATTATACAGCTATTAATTTGCATTTTAAATCACAATTATATCACATCTGCAACAGATTATCATGTGTTGCTATGCATAACTGTTTGCAATCTTTTTTAGATAATGTTCTGCTGACATTATATTGAAATATAAATGTTTATATTAATAAACAAGATTAATAAATGATAATTATTTATAATTAACAAATATCCATATCAATATAAATGTATTGTGAAAGATACATATTCCAATACAGTTTAACCATGGTAGTAATTTTGTGCCAGTCACTCTCTCTCAACCCATCCCATCCCTCAAAGTTGTTGTTGAAAAAATAGGGAGAAGTATTATGAGGGAGAAGTATTATGTATACAGAAAAAAAATCTGTTCAGTGAATTGATTACCTTCCACTGTTCAGTTAAAAAAAAAGGACCATAGTGATTAAATTCAGACTTAAAAGTACTTTGGAAAGACCATGAATTGAGACCAATCCCTCCAAGAATATATATTAAATAGCAATAAAAACATATAGTTTATTTTTCTTCTCTCTGTTTCTAATTGAAAGGGAAATTATAATTAAAATTATTATCATATATGAACAGGATAAAACTAAATAAAGTTTCCTTATACATATTGAGGTTTCATCTTTCTTTTTGAGGAGCAGGTGTTAACATGAACAATTTTCAAGAGCCATTAATTAACTATTGACAGAATGGCTCTGGAAAATAAATTGGTTTTTTGTTTTTGTTTTTTTAAAAAGCACAGGTTAGGGTAGTAATTAGCAGATGTCATGATTTAACAGTGTCATGGTTTTTCACATAATGTAAAGCCCAAATTATAACTTGTTTATTTCATTCGGACAATGTACCTGAAATTTATAAGTGGAATTAATGCCATAAAGCTAATTATGTTGCTTAGCTTTCCACAAAATTGATGTACATGATAGCAACTTTTTTTTTACGTAACATCCAATGTTCTTGTCAAATTGACTTTGATAAAACTTTTCTTTTCCTGTATTTCAAACATGTAGGATTAAACAGTTAAGCTATAATTATACCTTCAGGTAACAGGGACACAGTAGCTCAGCAGTTAAAGATGCTGAGCTTGAGTCCTGGAGCTGACAACCCAGGTTCAAGACCCAAGGGCTGCATGGTGGGATGAGCCCTGTTTCTTGTTCCAGCTCCTAGCAGTTCGAAAGCCTGCAAATGTGAATAGATAAATAGGTACCATTTCGTTGAGACAGTAAGAATATTCCATGCATCTCAACGCATAGTCATTTATTTATTTATTTATTTATTTATTTACTTACTTACTTACTTACTTACTTACTTACTTACTTACTTACTTATTAGATTTGTATGCTGCCCCTCTCCGTAGACTCGGGGCGGCTCACAACACAGTAAAACAGCTCATGACAAATCTAATAATTTACAATTTAAAATATTTTTTAAAAACCTTTATTAAGCAGACATACATACAAACATACCATACATAAACTGTATAGGCCCGGGGGAGATATCTCAGTTCCCCCATGCCTGACGACAAAGGTGGGTTTTGAGGAGTTTACGAAAGGCAAGAGGGTAGGGGCAGTTCTAATCTCAGGGGGAAGCTGGTTCCAGAGAGTCGGGGCCGCCACAGGGCTCTTCCCCTGGGGCCCGCCAACCGACATTGTTTAGTTGACGGGACCCGGAGAAGGTCCACTCTGTGGGACCTAATCGGTTGCTGGGATTCATGCAGCAGAAGGCGGTCTCGGAGATATTCTGGTACGATGCCCACATGAAGTTCTCAGACAATGCTGTCTCTCTCGGCCAAGAAATGGCAAAGAACATTGACTCCTAGAGTTGGACATGACTGGGCAGTGAAACCTTTATGTCTACAAATTTAAAAAAAATAAGATTTTTGAAATCACACAGTAGAACATTGAAAACATTATTTAAAAATGTCAAAACATACATTGTGATGACAGGAATCTTTTGCATTTAAGTGCCAATGTTGCATAAACGTGTGTAAGCAACAAGGTTCTTCTCATGATATCACAATGCATGTCACGTCCCAACAGACAATTATGAGAGGAATGGAAATAAAATTAATGTGTTGCCAACTCTCAGTTAAAAATAGATATATATCTTTTCAGCACAACCGTAGACATTCTTATTTCTATGCAAAATCCACTTTTTCTAACACAGTTTATTTCCTAACAAGTGATTCTAGGAATACAATCTAAGAATTGAAAGCAGTGTATTTGCTTCTACTTATCAGGTTTAGAACTATTCTATAAAACAAGTTATTCAAATAATAAATAAAAAAAGAAATATGTGCATACATAAAGAACATTTGTCCATTACTAATTTCTTGCAACAACTACGGAAGGGCAATGTCATTGACAAGTCACAATACTACTGCCTTTACCCCAGGGAAGCCACGCCATGCATATATGGACCTACCCCCAAAAAAATCCACAAAGGGAGAACCCCACTAAAACCAATTGTCAGCAGCATCAACCCTGTCATATACAACCTAGCAAAACATCTAACCACCTTATTAGTTCCTCTGGTTGGCAACACAACATATCAACAATTCATAGGTCTTAATCAGAAAGGTTTGCAAACTGAAACTGGACCAGGATGAGACCATGATTTTCTATGATGTGACTTTCTTCTTCATTGTCATTCCAACAATTGAAGCTCTCACGGTAGTGAAGAAACGACAGCTATTAGACAACATCTATGTGACAGAATCAACTTCTGCCCAGACCACCTATAATGGACCGCTGCCTGACCACTACCTATTTTAAATATAATGGAGGTTTCTACAGACAGAAACACGGCTGTGCCATGGATTCACCTATGTCCCACACTGTGTTCAATCTCTACATGGAAGTGGTAGAAAGCCCTAAATTCATTCACAGGAATTCCACCTAGGCACTGGTACAGTTATATGGATGAGACTTGGGTCAAGATCAAAACACAGGAATTGGAACCATTCACCAAACGTATCAACTCTGTGGACAGATACATCAAATTCACATGGAAAAATGTTAAGGAAAATAGCCTAGCCTTTCTGGACTGTGCAGTACACATTATAGAAGACAGAAAGTTTAACACTGAAGTTTACAGAAAACCCACGCACGGAGATCAATATTTACATTTTGACTCTCACCATCCACTGGAGTACACAATGGGAATCATCACTACGTACAACCACCGAGCTGAAGGCCTGCCTTCCAGCAAAGAAGAGAAAGAAAAAACTAAAACACACCAAGGAAGCCCTCAGAGTATGTAGCTAGCCCAAGTGGGCATTCATCAAAACTCAAAAAAGACTCAGCAGGAGAAACTCCATAACAGGCAAAAAACAATAAACAAAGCAATGTCATTCCATACGTTGCAGGAATATTTGAAAAGCTCAGGAGGATATTCAGCCAACCTACCTGCACACTTTAAACCCAAGAATACACTAAGGCAGAAGTTTGGTCACTCTAAGGATAAAACACCCAGACACAAACTGTGCAACATAGCATAGTATAATGCAGTGAGATGTGCAGATCTGTATGTTGGGGAAACAAAACAACCATTTCATAAATAAACAACATGGGAGAATAAACCCACCAGGAGAAGATTCAGCACTCCATCTGCGTTTGAAAGACACAGGCCACTCTTTTGAAGACAGCAAAGTCCACCTTTTGGACTTTGTATTTTGCTTTGTGCTTCTAATCTTGTAATTGCTCAGTGCTTATTATCCTGTATTTGCTTCGTGCTTATTCTGGATTGTTTCTATATTTTGTTTATATGTAAATAATACTTATTTAACTAAGTCTGTGTCTTGGCTTTATCACACATCCACGCTCTGTTAGAATTCTCTGCTCGGTGATGTCGATGGTTTCATAGCCTAGCTATACCGAGACAAGCCAACATATCCCATTTATTCCAGCCTTGATTTTCCTCCCTTCATCAACTGAATGTGATAATGTGAAATGGCACTATACTTACAGTGGTCTCAGTGAAATTATGATTCTGCGTGTGATTTTGGACCCTGCTTTATTACGCTTCTAGTCACATAAAGCCCTTTTCCATATTCACACAAACTTGAATACATCCAGATCACTTCATGAAGATGTAGAGAGCAAAGCGAAAGAGAAGACTGCAGAGGTCACAACCGATGTGCAGACCTCTAAACAGATGAAAGCATTTCTTAGGAATTAATTGTTACCCTGCTCTCAGCTCTGCTTCCATAATTAATTGTTCTTTTATTTCTTCAAGTTTAACAATCTAACTATTGGAGCTCCCACATTCAAAATGCAGCATAAGACAGCCCTCAAAAATTCCAGTACTGTAATTACTTTTTTGGGATTAAAATGCTATTCACATTAGTAGTTCTTCTCTTTTTCTAAAGTATGTTTTTAAAGATAAAATATATATTCTCCCTTGTGTGGAGCATATGCCGTCCTGCCTTTTGGCCCCTTGAATCACAGAGAACAATTGACCTGACATTGCCCATGTCTTTTTAGCTGTGCAAAGGTTTCACTACCTAGCAGTTCAGTTTAACAACCTGAGATACTGTGTGCATATAAGTTTTATCACCCAAGAACCATTTCTTTTCTGCTCCTTGGAACTTTTGTGATAATCCCTGTATACCTGTAGGCTATGAGAAGACCTATTGCTTTCGCTGGGAAGATCTAAGATACTCTTTTAACCCTATTTTTCTTTGGGGAATCTGAATCACTTCTACGGAGTTTAATGAGAGCATTAATATTTTATTAAACATTTTTTATCAAAGGCAATTTCATTTAGTAGTTGTGGAGTGGCACGGAGAATGAATAAGCACTGAATTTTAAGTTGTTCAGAAAGAATACTTAGAAACATAGAAGTTTGACGGCAGAAAAAGACCTCATGGTCCATCTAGTTTGCCCTTATACTATTTTCTGTATTCTATCTTAGGATGGTTATATGTTTATCCCAGGCATGTTTAAATTCAGTTACTGTGGATTTATCCACCACGTCTGCTGGAAGTTTGTTCCAAGGATCCACTACTCTTTCAGTAAAATAATATTTTCTCATGTTGCTTTTGATCTTTCCCCCAACTAACTTCAGATTGTGTCTCCTTGTTCTTGTGTTCACTTTCCTATTAAAAACACTTCCCTCCTGGACCTTATTTAACCCTTTTACATATTTAAATGTTTCGATCATGTTCCCCCTTTTCCTTCTGTCCTCCAGACTATACAGATTGAGTTCATTAAGTCTTTCCTGATACGTTTTATGCTTAAGACCTTCCACCATTCTTGTAGCCTGTCTTTGGACCCGTTCAATTTTGTCAATATCTTTTTGTAGGTGAGGTCTCCAGAACTGAACACAGTATTCCAAATGTGGTCTCACCAGCGCTCTATATAGCGGGATCATAATCTCCCTCTTCCTGCTTGTTATACCTCTAGCTATGCAGCCAAGCATCCTACTTGCTTTTCCTACTGCCCGACCACATTGCTCACCCATTTTGAGACTGTCAGAAATCACTACCCCTAAATCCTTCTCTTCTGAAGTTTTTGCTAACACAGAACTGCCAATACAATACTGAGATTGAGGATTCCTTTTCCCCAAGTGCATTATTTTACATTTCATAATTTACATTATTTCTTTGCTTATAATATACTTTGAATTAAACAAAAAGTACTTAACCAGTGATACTTTTTGTTTACAGACATTTCAGAACGTAACCTCATTACACACCAGTAGCTTTTTTCAAATGGTTTTATTTTGCTTTATTGTACTAGAATGATTTCACTCGAAGGAAAAACACCCAAAACTCTTCAGCAACTTTTGAAGCTTGGCTGATTTCTCTTTTTCCCCTACACGTCTGAATCCTCTTCCTGTGCTCTCTTTCAGCCAATCTTTGCTTGACATAATGTAGGAGGATTTACCACATTGAATAATATTTATTGTTCTGTCTGGGTGCCCCCAGACTTCAACACCAACTGGAAAAAGCAGCCAGACACGCTGGTAAAAGCAAAAGCACTTTATAGTTTGAAAAATAAACACAGAGAAAAACCTGTTCTTCCCAACAGGCAGGCTATGAGGCTTCACAGCAAAGTCCTGATGGCCAGACAATACAGCAGACTTCTTGCTGGCACACACACCACTGTAGAGAATAAGCCCCCATGCCTTTTTCCCCCAAGGTTTCAGTATTCAAAGTCACAAACCAGAATTCCAAGACGCCAAAGATCACAGCCAGGTCCCAGGACTCCCAAAGATAATACTCCACAAGCCAGGAAGGGTGGGTCTGCCTTTTCAGCCTTTCCAGAGAGCACCACACCCAAGCCCAGCTGTTGCCTCTTTAGTGCTGAAAGTACCTGGCTAATTGTCCCCTTCGTTGTGTTGCTCTTCTCTGCCGGAGATCAATTATTGCTTGTGCATTTTCATCTAAGGAATCCAGGCTGCTTGCTGG